>NW_016908208.1:59672-193902 GCF_001483705.2 Eufriesea mexicana | reverse complement strand
CTTCTGAAAAGAGTGCACCGATTTTATTATTTAAATAGTTTAACTAAAATATATTTTCTGAGTTATTCATATATTATTGTACATTCTATCCACGCAACTAGGTTGTAATATCAATAAAGACATGTATCTAATAATAAATAGAAAAGAAAGTTTTTGCATACGGATTACTCGTACAAGATAAAAGCTCAAATGCTGAGTGGGGGTCCTTTTTCGACCAAGAACTTATGCTCTTTTAGCTTCGTTAGGTATCTTTTTAGTAACTGTCGTTGGTAAATGATTCGATAATTTTATCGATTCGGGAACAATCTAAAACAGCGGTTCTCAACCTTTGTCTTCCTTCCCATCATCTTGGTCATTTAGTCATTTTGTAGTAGTGTTTGTTGTGTCACTAGGTCGATCTTAATCGGCGGCGATTAGTGATGAATGGATCCAAAGGAAAAGTGTGGTTTTTTAAGAGTTGTGGACTGTATTTGTAATGGGTATGAGTGATAACGCTTTGATGTTGAGAGAGCGTTGTACTGTTCAAGAATTCATTGATTCATTTCTGTGTCTGCCTTGCGAGAGTTGACTTGAATCTCCGTCTGCTTTGCGAAAATGAATTACAAAGTTAAGATTTCGCAAGAACTCTTGGTAGGGCTAAATATTTTTCTATTGATTAATATTTAAATGGTGGGAGTAGCTAATTTTGAGATGTAACAATAGGAGCCTGTAATTTTTTTCAAAAAGCGAGATGAATTATTGGCTCTTAAACCAGGTACTTAAACAATATGATGGCCAAACGCGCTTTACCTGTGACATGAAGTCGGTAATATGGAATTTTTCTTTTAAAATAAATATGCATATATCGACGAAACGGTACATCGCGGTTTGACAGTATTTATTCGTCGTAGTATACCTCACTGTACGTAATTTTTAAATTTTATATAATTCGGTTCAGATTACGTATCATTCTTCTACATATATATCACCAATGGCTTGTTGGAGGGAACTATGCGTTCAAAACCTCTGATCTAAAGCAACGTTCATACGCGTGATTTTCGATGAAAATGTAATATCGCGTAAACGTTGCTTTAGATTATCACCGATTAGTTAAAATTATCGAATTGGTCGAAAAGTGTTATCGTCTAAATTAGCCGTAATATAAGGAGAGGTGAAGAGATACATGGTAAAATAACATTAAGACTCCTCCATCCGGTACAATACTCTCTCGCTTCTCATACAATATTGCTCTCTCGACCGCTCCTCGATCTGCCCTTTATCAGTGGTCGCTCTTTGTTAATTGGTCGTGAAAATCAAACGGATCGCTGTTTCATTTCGGACTCGAATTATCCGTCGCTACGTGCTCGTTACTCATGCCGCCTTGTCGGTCACCGGAGCTCGCTATGGTTTTACGATAACGATTCTCATCCTCTGATGTACCTTGGGCTCAAAAGTACAACAGTGTCGGAAATGAGCTTCTAATACCGCATAGGGATTTATTTCTTCATTGACTGCTTAGGATTTTGTTTAACTTCAAAAATTTCTATAAATATATGATCCAAACGAGGCCATTTCGAGATTAAAAGCCTTACTGATCGAGGCAGCACGTAATTTGGCGCCATCGTGAAAATACACGAAGCGTGAACCCGATTTTTTAACCTCGGAGGTCAGAGAGCACGCTAACATTGCGTGTATCTAGGTCACCTTAAAGTGATATCACGCGCAGCAAATAGTAATAGTAATGATTTTTGTGTCCTGTTGAGGGTAATATACTACGCAGCGATATATTTTATAAAATAGACGATTTCATGAATTTTGATAATAATACGTTACCTAACAATGTACGAGTGTTAATTATTAGAAAACGATCAAATCTTTCGATAATTTTAGAACACGAGAATGATGGTAACAATGTGTTTCTATCCACCCGAAGACAAGCAAAATGTTCTTATTGTCGAGAACTCTATGTTTGAAAGAACAAGAAGCATTTTATTTTCTTCCTTTATCGAAAATTGTTCTCGATTAATCACTGAAATATTAAATAGACGCATATTGTTCGCGCAATCGTCGATTCAATCTTAACCTAAATGGTTAAACAATGAGAATTCATGTTCAGATAAACGTATTTAATTGGTGTCTTTTTCTATAACTTCTCATAACTGCTCATTTGGCACGTTAAAGTATAAAGAACTTTTAATATATTAAAAGGATCCGTACCTTTACGCGTAATTTTGACGTTTATTGTCAGCAGATTTAATACGGGGTTGTTTTCTTTCCGCACCATGTTATTTCTACGCAATCGATTGAATTTTATTTCGTGGGGCAACCGCTTTTTCGACTTGTTTTGTTATTTTACTCCATCACGAATAACGTCTATTTTATAATTTATTAACGATAATTGGCCCCTAGCACGTGACATTATTACAGTTCAAATAATAATTTACTGGGTGAAAAATCCATAGACTTCTGCATCGCAATCTTCATAGTCGGTATTGAATTCACGAATTTGTTCACTGATTTACATTTTTCTTTCTTTTAATATCGAAAATATTTGTAACGACCGATTTTCGATATTCAGCTTAGCTAAAATTTCACGTTAAAGTACAAAAATGAAAATCTTTTAGCTGATTTTTATTTTTCGATAAGTAGAGAATTTACTTACGTTACTCATGTATCTTCTTCATAATCTGATTAAGAGTTGCGATGCTTCAAAATGATCCATCACTGATCGATTCGCGGTATTCCGCCCTTTTTCCAATAATAATTTCGAAAAGATAGATATGAAAATATTTCAACGTATGTAAGAATAACAAGTGTGTTTAGTTCATATGAGATCTAGTATGGAATCATCGAAGTATATTACCATTATCGAATTAATATTCGACGTGTAAATAAGAATTTCTTCATATCTAGAAAAATGCTTGTATCTCTGTACAATATTGGAATAAAGATTCTTTTAAATATATCTCTGTGTACTTGGTACGATTCATTATTATTTACTAGTTTAATATAATACACGTCGCCCCCACAGCAAATTTGAGTATAAATCTGTAGGAAGAAATTGTTGAGCATACAAATTGTCTAACTCATTTAACAATATAGTCTTTGATATTTGTTAGTTTAATCTTCGATAAAAATATCATTTTTTCGTAATTAATTTTCTCTGTCTTAGATATTTCCCTATTCTTTAAATATTCTGTTTACATCTCAAAAAGTAACCATTTTTACTTGTGTCTAGCAACAATTTTATTGCAATCGACAGTTGTGAAGTTCGAGCACTATCGTGACTCGATTTTTGGTGGTAGACACGAATGAATAACCGATGCATTCGAGACAAATTAACGAACTAACTGGATGTTTAGTTTGTACTTATAACGTAGACATGTTGATGAGTTTTTCGATGAATTTATTTCTCCAGAACATTTTTTTCATCTTTAAATTTGATTTGTTCTCATTAGCTAAGTCTGACGTTCAGAATAGATGGATGTGAAGGGCTGTATGGTGGTTGATTAACTTTGAATTTTAAAGATGGTGATGTTAGAAATGTCGACTGAAGATAGTGAAATGAGAAACAGCAAGAGCTAAATATGGAAGTGAAAATAGGTTAATTGTTTTATGGTTGTGAGGGGTGGCTGGTAATAGAAACGTTAAGAAAATAAGGATTTCGTGATATTTGTTTCCGCTGATTCGAGCTTGGGGTAAATGTAGGTTGATGTCTACTCAGCTACGATATCTTTTCTCGTGTTTCCCTGAAAGGAACTGAACTATGATTTGGACTTGCGTAAAATGAGACGACGCTAGCGAACTATAATGAAACGTTCGCGTATACGACGATGTTTGGCTGTGAAAGCGTGATTTGATTTTCGAATCAATGTATATGGGTATCGCTGTTCATTTCGTGGGTTTTGGTTGGGAACAAGAGCATAACTGCTGGAGAGTAAAAATCTCTAGTTAGTTCGAACGATATAACGATGTCGTAAAATCAGACGACCGGAAAAGTACAAATGTTGCAATTTCTGAAATTATAGTTGAGACATTTCGGGAAGACAAAGAGACGGGCGTCGATCAAAATGGGTTCATCCGTTACTGCTATTGTCAACGCTGAATTGCGAAAAGTTCTTATAAATGTCGGAAATTGTTAGGGAACAACGATCCTGGATGGACGCCAGTCAGAGACCTGCGCAATGTCTGTGTTTCTTTTCCTGAGAACTCTAAGAACTATAATGAAGATGATCGTGAATATTAGTCAATAAGAAAATGAGCCACGAAATGGATGTGTCGATCAAGATTTTATAGTTTTTCTGGAAGCATTTTATTTAGAATTTGTTTTACGTTGTAATTCTATATACAGAGTGCTGGATATTCTACGTGCCTACTGGAAAAACAAAATAATCATACACTTGACGTACCAAAATGCATATATATTTTTTTTGGTCTTTTTTCCAAAAATGTAAGATTATATTCGCACTTAGCCGCCTTAGTATACTTTAGGAGAAGGAGAAGAAGATTCTCTCTCTCTTTCAATTGTGCGTGCGTGCGTGTGTGTGTGTCGAGTTTGTAAATAAATTAATTTTAAGAAAGTACAAATCATCGTTTCCTGAGACTATCGTTACATATATTTTAACAAATTAATATAATTCATGGAACACAGACTTAGCTACGTGTTGCTTCCTTAGAAAGCTTCCCCGAACTGAATCTTTTCTGTACTCCGCGGTTTGTTATTGCCTTTGGAGAATGTACGTAGTTGTGTACATGTGTATATACATGTGAGATGAAGTAATTATATGTATAGCGAATATAGTGAATATAGGTTGCACGTTCATCAGTGTCATGCGTTCTTAGCTCGCTTTTTCTCACGCGAGTGGCACGATATTTAAACAGATGTTTGATACTCGAAGATTTCTACGAAACCACTTACAGTTGTTAGTTGAACCTTAGTTGTGAGTCTCTTTATAACGCTTCCAGTTTCCACTTCGAAGGTATCAGGTTTATATATAGTAAGGAAAGAAAATCAACTTCTTTTGTACGAAACATTTATTATACTTATATATTTATTTATCGTAATTTAAATTTACAGACTTACACTAATTATATTACAAGGATAAAAAAAGGGTATTGAATGATATTTTTTGCTTTATGCATGTCAATCCAAGACGTAAAATTTTTGTTTCTCACACACAAACAATCGATCGATCTACTATTCATGGCTGGGAAAGTCGACGTTACGTACAACCTCCATACAACTAAATGTTTCTAAAATATAGGAATTTCCTCACACTGTACCTCTTCTACTATATTCGTACTAGCTATAAATATGAGGAACGCTAACGAAGGAGATTAAAATAGACAGAGTCTTGCTTGTTGAATAAGTATTTTATCGCGATCTTGGTTGATGAGCGAATTCCCAAAAATGGATCCCTCGCAGTCTTACAGCTTTGTAGCTTCTCTGTAGCTTCGTCCTCAAGTGCAGGTAGCCTCCTCAGTCGAATTTTAAAGTTTAAACATCCATATTTGTCAATAGTCCTTGAATCTTGATG
Source organism: Eufriesea mexicana (assembly GCF_001483705.2). Taxonomy (NCBI): domain Eukaryota; kingdom Metazoa; phylum Arthropoda; class Insecta; order Hymenoptera; family Apidae; genus Eufriesea; species Eufriesea mexicana. Next base: position 188,386 of record NW_016908208.1, on the reverse strand, counting down.
ATGTCTTTCTATAAATCGGCCAAAGAGCTTTCTTCTGCCAGAAGATGAACGGCATCGACGAAGGTTGCCGATACTAAAATTCTTAAAGTTATTGTCAAAGAATGTATTTATCATTGTTACTAAAATCTAAAATTTTATTCAAAACTAGCCTTCCTTTGTAATCTCGTTATAAAATCATCAGTGAAAATCTTACATGCCTTTTTCGCGTATCTTAGGATAGAACAAATCAGGTTTGATTCTGCTTACATTTTGAGTACATTTAATATAACTGTTTTAAGTAGAATTCTGGTATGTTCTGGTATTTTCTATGTACTACATTAGCGCTTTTTATTTATTTTATTTTTCTTTGTAATCAATGTTTACTAGTCGTCACGAGTCGTGCAACTCAGTGGTTTTCTACACAAAGAGAGCTAAAACGTATCATATTTATATATACGCCGTATATAGAATGATAAAATATCTTCCATTATATTATACGACTAAATTTCCAATCAGCTGTAATGGATTTTCAACCATTCTCGTAAAATTTTTCTCAAATATCGTCAGGCACGTATATGTATGTGTAACGATATACTTGCCTGAATTTTTGAATAATTCCGGTATGATCTGCTCACCTTCGGTAATAGATGAACGATAAGGCTAGTAACTTGCCGCGTGATCTCCTCTCGCCATCTTTATTTCTCCTGTACTTACTCTCGAAACAATATCTCGCGTTGATATTATGTGTTTATATCGGATACGAGGTCTTCCAGTATTCCTCACATTCTCTTATCCGCTCGTTCCAGCAGCTAGCAGAACGAGCCCCTGTTACGATTATCGCTTTCTTATCTTTCGATGAAGCATTGAATCCTGGTCGTAATCCTCGTCGATGATGATTTGGATGCTATCATAACTGGGAATAATCCTTCGTCGCTATGAGGTCGTGAGATATATATCCGTTACAAACGATGAATAAATCCAATTCAGTAGACAGTCATTCTATTCGAATCATAGAGGTTGTATTGCTTTAGAGTCGTTGTGCAGATGAATCTAATATCTCACGTATCGAGATAGCTCGCAAATTGATTTAGCAATCAGTTGGTTTAGTTATTCGTTCTTTTATTATGGAACATGTTTCTTTGTTATCGATTAAATTGTCACGGAACAATATTTCCTTCCATATTATTGGTATTAACTTGTAGCGACCAACGTTCACACCCTCGCCAATACATGGATCCCTACTTGAAGGATGTGGGAGGACTTTCTTACACGTCTTCGGTGAATCCTCGACCTCCCGTAAATAGAAGTTTCTCTGCTACCCAAGTATCTCTTCGTCTAAGACGAGTCCACTAGCGGACTTAGAACAAAACGCATCCTTTTCCTGCGTCCCTTACCTGCTCTGTATCATTGCAGCATGACCAAGGGGATACCGTAGCCCCGTAGGAACTGTAACACAGACATCATCGCAACGCCGTGGGGGACGACTTCCAGAAACTTGTGATGTATTTTAAGGGGCGTGGTAAGGGTGAGCAGAAGGAATACGGGTGAAAAACTCAAAAGCGGTCTTGTCTCGAAATATTTCACACTCTGGTCCCTGACTAACTGCTCGAGTGTCTCTCAAGAGTTGCACCGATCACTCTTCGCGCGTGATGGCTTCGCCCTTTCTGGGTTCTTCGTTCTCGATCGTTTATGGAACGATCGAGGGTTTACGCGAGCACAGAGTTACGCGATCCGTTTGTCGACGGCCGATGAGGCCCGTCTGTCGTCGACAAGCAAGATACGTTTGTCGGTTATTTTCTTACACTAGCAAAGTACACGTACATGTTGGAAAGTTTTAGCTAAATAGAAGATACATTTTGCGGTGAAGAAAATAACGATAAACATTTGTGCTGTTAATTTAAAGAATATACTTGAAAATGGCATCGCGTTATATGTAATGCTGTACGATTTTACGCGATATTCAATTCAAATCAAATCGTATTAATCTTGTACATTTTTCCTTTTCTCCCTTCCCGCACTCGTATTCTCATGTACGCTTTCTCGCATCCATACCCCACAGTAAATACTATGAGATTAATCGTGCTGATCCTCTTGTCGAAAGGTGACATCAGTAGCCAAATTCGCTAAGAATTCATTGTGTAATGAAAAATATTCATTATGTTACCTATTACTCTAACCTTTTCTACCGATTATTAATCAACGATCTACTTTGTGACATATTGGTAGCGTAGTCCGCATTTGACCTATTCTGAGCAGTCTAACACTAAACGTACCGGTACTTTGCACATACCTATTCTTAGCATAAGGGGTCAAATGACCCCTTATGAAATAATCGTTGATTTTTCGAAAAAAATTATTAATTTATTAAAGGAAATAGTTCGCAACATAACTTTCGATTTATAATAAAATAATTAAACATGTATTTTTATTTTTACAAATAAAATATTTAATTCGTTACACTTTTTACACGTGACTGGGTTCTCTATCATGCATTTTGCGTGGACAAATTTTTTGCAAATTATGCAAGTTTGAGTGTTTTTATTACCGGTGCACAATCTTATTTGGCATATTTTTCGCGATTGAAAATTATTGTTTGGGTTGCTTGATGTTTTTTCTTGTAAAAGAAATTCGTAATATTCTGTGACGAGATCATCTGCTAAATTGTAACAGAAAACGCTGTCTTGGTATCTCTATTCCAGTTAGGTTATTGATCCTGATTCAGGATATTGAAAAATACATGTATTTTGACTTGACGTCTATTGTATTTTGACTTGACGCAATATTTTCGTTCTATTTGGCCAACCATATCGATGCCGAATTTTGTCTTATGATAATAACTGTCTCGTGTGTTCGCTTTCTATTCTTTTTCATTTTGACGCATTTATGATTCGAACTTCGTATTATGAATCATAAAAATCTTCGGCGCTTTTGTTCTCTACGGACATTCAAAATGTTTTCGGCTTCGTTATCAAACGACATAACCATGCTCGCTTTCCTCACTGTCTGAAAAATCATTCGCACTTTCACTTTGCTTATTTTCAGATTTAAAATTTTCCCCGCTTGAACTCGCTTCATTTATGTTTCGAATTCTTTTCAATAATTGTCTCACCGACCGATCGGGTCGTTCAAGTGTTCACGCCGAAACCGAACACACATATTCGGATTCAGACAAATAAACTTGATAAATAAAGATAAATAAAGCTCGAGAAGTGTATCTGAGTCCAGAACTAAGATTTCAGTTGGAGACCTGCGGAAAAATACGTAAATTTCGTAAGGGGTCAAATGACCCCTCGTGGCACATAAGGTATGTAAAAAAATTTTCTCGGTAAAAAATAAGTTAAGAAAAAAACGGAAAGCGAGAAATTAAACAATCAGATAATATAGGAATGTACAGAAAGTCCAGATGAACCAAAGAAGTAATAATAAATGTACAATTATAAAGCAATTTTGAAAAGGGTCATTTAACCCCGTTTGGTACGTTTAGTGGCAGACTGTAGGCTGTTGGCTGTAGACTAGATTGTGGGCTCTAGACTGTAGAATATCTGGTATTATAAATATCCTTTTTCAAGAAGATTGAAAGATCTAATCTTATAAATACTCTTTCCAGGAAGGCTACAATACTCAATTTCATAAATATCCTGTCAGCTAGATTTTTATACAAGCTCTTAAACGCATGAATTTATCTTTATTTGTAATCTGGATTTCATTTCGAGATAAGGTCGTTAGTATATATTAATTAGAAAATTACTGTGATTTACCTTTTCGTTCTTATGAATTTATTTCACCCACGTTGCACGTTGTCCAGTCTAATAATTTTCTTTCTGACATTAAATAATAGGAATATATAACAGAAAAACTTGGCAGTTGCTTCGGTGAGCTGCTTTTTAGAGTTTTATGATTTTTAGTTTAAACACTTTTTCTTTATGCATTTCCTTGCTATATCTTTAAATTCATCGCAAGCGTAATAATATTTATTCTTAATTGCATCATTATGTTTTCACATTTCACGGTGTATCTGTATTCTTCATATATTTGTGTGCATTTAATCATTTTCGCTAATGGATCCATTATTGTTGCATATGTTTGTTTCGGTGTAGTTCGACGTACAGTAGAATTTATTACAATAACATTTGTAATAATATTTATTTCAAAAAATGATATCCGCGTCTGTCTTATCACTGAAACCACTGACTGAACCATGTTTCTCGACATAAATCTTTATTCTTAATAATTTTACTATCTATAAGAATAATATTCAATAAAAATACTATTAAGGTCGAATTGTAAAAATAACTAGATGTATGTATTAATTACGTTTTTTATTTGATGAAAAGATAAAATTAACTTTCTCAAAATGAGCTGCATGTGTATTTCTAATAATTGCAAAAACAAAAAATCATTTTGAGTGGTTTAATGTGGTCTAGTGTTAAATATGTTAATTTTATCCGTATTTAATCGATATAATCCGTAGTAATTTCACCCTGTAAATTTAAAAATATTTAGTAATCGATGGTAACTTTTGTTTGGAGGCAGGTGTCTTCGCAAGATTTCCCTGAAATGTTAAAGTTAGTCATCCATCCGACTGTCTTGCGAAGTCCATCGTGTGTCGCGAAGCTTGAACGTGATACATTCGTAATTATTTCTTCTAGTTACCAAGAACTGCTCTATTAAACTTCGGTACCTCGCATACACGCAGGCGTAACAATTACCACGTGTGTAGTAACTTATCAAAGTTGGCTGTAATATTCCATTCCCTCATTCTTTCCTCTTTCTTTTTCATTTTGCATAATTATCTAATGAAAATTATAGCATGTACTCGTAAGCTTACTATACTCTACGATACGACTCTTAAATACATTACATCGTAATAATAGCAAAATAATGAAAAGACAGATAAAATTGAATCTATCAGAAACATTGGTTTATAATGTATTCACGACCATGACAAAAGTCAGCATTTCTTTCTACGAGAAGTTTGTTGCGATTATAATTCTCTAATTATAAGTATTTAACTTGTGTAATTAATTTTTCGTTTTAGCTTTATCATTTTAAGGCGAGGTATTTGAGGTAATTAGAGTTGGGTGTGAACGATGTACATTAAGAAATGCAAGGAGCCTTAAATGTATATAGATCTGCCATTTCAAGATACTACACGCATATAAGTGGTAAAAAAAAAAATTTCGACACTAATGGATAATAGTATCCAGCGAGAGAAGTAGAGAGTATCTAACCAACGTACAAAAGGTTGTGCAATCGATACTTTCGACGTATAATCGACTTCTATTATTTATCAATCTTCGATACCGTGAATCAATTTGTTTGCGATACATTGAATATAAATAGAGATATTAGTTTAGAAGTACATTAGTTAAAGGTTGCTACAATCATATGACTTGATTTTCTTCGATCCGTTTTTGGAGAATACTTAAAATTCATAGTCTACTCGTCAAAGACTAATAATGGCGGAATTATACCAAAGGAATAGAAAATGTACGAGTAGAATACGAAGTTTGGAAATAATATTTGAAGATAATCTCCGAAAATTATAATTAAATGTCAGTTTCGTACATCTCACATATTTTGAATAAAGATTGCATTGTTATAATATTTCAATATTTAACACGATATTTTTCTGCATCTTATTCTTATTTGTTCATACGATTAACGTTTCTTCAGTCAAAAGAGTTAAAATCTTTGTGAACCAGGTTTACGGTGCGGTCTTGGTGTTTCAGAATATTGATACATTCAGCTACGACAGAAATTGTTAAAAAAGGTATTGATCGATGATAAAATGATTAAAATCAACATTGCCAATTTCCGGTTTACTATCGTTGGAAATGCGACCATGTATTTCTCTTCGAGTGTAATAATAAAAATTCCACAACTACAGTTTGATAATTATACAAGAAGGATTCGATTCAAATGAGACATTATAGGATTGAAGAGGAGACAAATTTAATACATAAATTCTTTTTTTAGGTGTTGTAACTTAAATTTAAGTGTTAAAACCACAATCCGAGAAATTGATTTTTAAAATGTTAATTTGCAGACGGGCGAAAACTTTCTTCTATGTTTAACTATTTCCGAATTTGTATGCTTACCGTGTAAACGCAAACGAGAATTTTTTTGTAGAAGTACGAAATCGCGGCTCACGAATTTTTGTTATAGCAGGAACAGAGGAACACGTATTGATAATTTACAAAATTGTTTTTATATATACTACGATATATTTACAATTACTTTTCAATTACAACGTTGACTTGAATCATTTTACACTAATACAATATCTTTTTTGACAATTTTTGTCTTGTGTTTAGATTTGCCCGTCACTGTACATGTATCGAGTACTTACAACATTATTCAATCTTCGATACCTCGCTGTGTCCTTACACGGTAAATGTGTTGTCATCAACTCTCAGTTTAATGTTAATCGTCAAGCACAGCGTTTGTATGTGCATTGCAACAACGTTTACCGCGTCGTACAGTAGGTGCAGTGTGTCGAAAAATTGGGCAAAATACACTTTTCGAAGTATAAAATATCTACCATGACACGTTTATTACATATATCTTAATGCAACAAACGTGAAACTTTGAAATATAGCGATTGGCCCAGTGCGTCGTGACAAAGATTCCTGGTTGGTTAATATTCCATTTGGCTTCTAAATAAGCATAAACGATGTTCCAGAGATTAAACTAAACTGTTCAATGCACTATGCGAGTTGGCACTATCGTGAAAATTACACGAGGTATCAACCAGATTTTTACACTTATAATTAGAGACAACGGAGTGTACTGATAAACAGATTAAAGTGTGAGCCAAAATATGGTTTCAGTAAGTTCAAAATATGTTTCGTGGTCGTTGCATTTTTCATAATTTATTAAGAGGATATGCCACCTTGGACACGATCAAAAACAATACTTTGGAATTTTTTTCGTATAAATTATCTATCAAGTATTTCGATATAGGCAAGTAAAATGTATATTGTTTCGTATTATTACTTTAATTTATAGATACCTGAAAACTTCGATTGTTCGAAGTAATATTAGTGTCGTTCTAAGTTTACATTTTAATTCTTTTCCAAAAAAAATGTTATAAAATGGCGAAAATATTAGGAATTTTCAAAACCCTTTTTTGATAAAGTTTGCCCCTATTTTTAGTAAGAACTGTAACGTTTAAATTGAAAAATTCTCTTTGATTTACAAATCATGTTCTACTATTTGAAATGTGACGTCGGATTTTAAATAAAGAAAAATTTGTTATTTGTAGAAATAACTGAAATTTGAAGCGAAAATATCGTACTTTATCTGGAAAAAGTCAACGTTGAATATTTCTAAAACACGAAATATTTGAGGCTACATTATAGAAAAAATCCTAGGCTACATTATAGACTGCTTTTACTACAAAATTTGAAGGTAACCGGATGTACAGTTTTGTAAATTTTTTGATGGAAAGATCAGAAAACATAGGTCTAAAAAGGTAAAAGTTTTAAGACAATTTTTCGACCTAATAAAGAAACATTTTTTAATTTTATCTCCAATTACATGAATCTATCTGGGAAGTTCTTTTTTGTTCCTCTGTGAGTTCTTTAAAAAATTCCCGACCTTCTAAAATATGTGATTCTTTATTTGTTACAGTATTGCGTTTTATAAAAATTATCACCCTTATATTTAAATTTATTTTCGTTACCATTTTTAACATATAATAGTCGTTGTCGAGTGTTTTAATCGCTATGAGAGCATCCTAGTGCTGACATTTTCACATATCGTTCTAGAGAATCGTTCTCAATTTTTCGCCTGAGAAAAATTGGTTTTAATCAACATCTTTATTCTATCTCTTAAAAACGACGTGTACAGTATGATTCGTGTACGTATTCGTCGTTATAATTTCACCAAGGATTTAAATACCGCTTAAAATTTTAGGAAAATTGAAAAAAGAAAAAATCATTTTTTTGCCCTTCAAAGTGATAATTCTTAACTTTCTGAAGTAAGAAAAATTTTCTTAACCTTTTAGATTTTCGGTAGTTATCATTCACTTACTATAATTTTTTATCGTGGATTAAATTCATTAAAATGATTTTCAGTCTTATTGCGATTTTTTAGGACGAGCAATTATATATTTTTAGTATCGTACAAAATTAAACGTTACATATTTAGTAGTCGCAAGGAGAGAAAATATGAAATTCAACGCCGTCCCAGTAAGGGTTAATTTCTATCTTACCGTAACTGTTTCTTTTTCAAGTATCAATATCGCGTATTATAAATTTATATTTGTCGTAGATTATTATTATAATTTATTTTAAATCCGTACAAATTAATTTTAGCAGAATAAAAAATACTTCCTTTTATCAGAATGAAATAGGCCACTGTAATAACCTGTTTTCCGACTAATATGCCAATAGTCAAGAAAGTTCCAATTGCAAGAATGCTCTGCTAATACCCGATCGTTCGGAACCGTCCAGTGCATGACAATTATTGATCTCTAAAATTCCCGTAGCTCAGTTCGGAACAGTAAAATAAATATTTGTTCGCTAAATGAAAATGAAGGAAGGGCAAAGTCGCCACGGTGCAACGTATAAAAGCTAATAAAGTAATGAAATATTATTTAAGAAAATATGAAATTTCTACAATTTTTATTTTCTCTCGGTGATAAGTATCCCAATGGCCCAAATTTTTTTCGTAAAAGCGAATCTAAATACAATTTCGATCTGTCGTTTCAAGTTAACTGAAACTGTTTATTCTTTTCAAAATATTCTTTTTAGTCACGAGTCATTTAGTAACTAGTACTTTGTAATTATCGCGATGTGTAATTATATAGTATTATAATCTCTCATAATTTAATATGCGTTTTTCCGATTTATTATTGAAAAACCGTCATTATCGAAATTATTTGGGGTATTCAATTATTGTTTTTTCTATTGAAAATTATTGATACGATAATAATAATTGCGAAGCAGCATAATGTCATGTCTCGATCATATTGCACGTCGAATTAATAATGATCATTACATAGCTAGGGTAACCGTGGATTGATCGTATTTGCAGATAATTAGGCAGCCGATGTTAATATAATAGATAGTTTGAAGCGCAATATCGAATTACGACTGAGCAATAATCTCGAAGGAGTATCGATTTGAGTAATATTAAACAGTAGCCGTATGTATATAGTCGTATATAGTGTGCAAAGCTGGAAATATAATGAACGGAAGGAATATGTACCTGATTGGTCATATCGTTATTAGTGGACCTTCTCTAACGTAATCATGAAATAGAATACACAAATGTTGCATTGTTGGTTGAGACCAAATGGATTAGACGTGTGAAGCATTGGGCGTAGACATAGAATCAGTGTTAACTACGATACTAACGTAAGATCAAATGTAAGTTTATTTACTACAATATCAGTATATATCACTAAGCATTTAAGAGTGGAATTTGAAAAAAACCATCAAAGATGGACTCGAAAGGAGCATACAGAACATTCCTCTTGTTCCTATACTGATTCGCGAATTATCTTTTGTAGGAGTCGTGGTTCGGGAAGACGAAGGATTTCGGGCCTCAGAAAATATCTAAAATAAAAGATCTCTTGTTTCAAAAAATATATTCTTTACACGCCAATCTCGGTCTTCCCCCGTCTATGCTTCTCGCTCTCGATCGTCTCGTAACGATTTGTCTGTCGGCGACCGCTTGGGCCCAATTGTCGGCAGTTTCCTTACACTTTCGATCTCTGCATAGCAATAACAAGTATCAATTCTCACAGAGACATTAGTCGAATAATTAATTATAAAAAGAAAAATCATCGAGTACTTTCAGAACTGTATTTCGTAATAACTGACGCAAGTGCCATTTGCACTATTAAAAATTTTATAGGAATTAGGAAAATAGCATGAAATGTGATCATTAGCAACTATGAAAATGAATACAAGTATTATTCAATGGAATCTTTTTCTTTTTTTCATTTTCTGCGTGTTTCTTTTTTCTATTTTTTTATTTAGTTTTATTAGATAGATACGTACAAGTAAAACGATTGAAATGAAAAAGAAAATATTGATCTTCTTTCTAAAGTTGGATGTTAAACCGTCACTTCGTGTTCAAATTACACTTGAATGTTTATAGGATTGTATAAATATATTAATCGTATAAACGTATCCAGAAAAATCTAAAATGCAACAAATTACAAAAATGTCACTTACATTTCCACGAATTTCAGCACCATTTTCTTAATCGATATGAAATATTCGTGACGAATGGAAATCATTTCTTTTAATACGAGATGCAGTATTATAATTTCTAATCGTTAATTTTTTTAAACTAATTAGTCATTTTGATAATTTTTCTTGTTGGTATAAATTTGAAGTATCGACTTGTAGTTAATATACATCGGATAGTCCTTTGGTGGTTCTTTAAGTGACTGAATTTGTTCAAAGTATCTTTGAGAACGAAAGATAAAAATCGATAATTGCCCGTCTTAATTTTAGAGCAATCTAAGAAGTGAAATGGAAAATCGCGATAGTGCATGCACCTAACTGTCCGTGATGAGCATCGAAGCAGAGATAGGGGTTTAAAATTCAAGCAAGTCGACTTTAAATGGGCTACGTAATTATGCAGAAAAGAGAGGTTTATAGCTGTATTTTTACGACCAAAGAATAGCATTAATGAATTTCTAACGAAATGTTTACTGTTTACGTAATTAATCTTGCTATATCTGAGACTTAGCGGATACTTTTTCCTGAAGTTCTAGGAATGGGAGAAATTTACTTGCTGAAAGGACTGGGAAGAGTGTGATTGAAAAAATAAAGAAAAAGTTCAAATATCCGAGAATCTTCTGTTTCATAAACTGAATAGTATTATTTTTAAATATTCTTCCAATTATCGTAGATTAGTATTTTTATTTTAAAATTCGTCACGTATAATTTGTATGAAATAAATATTATTCAATTATCGTTATCTAAATGACAATTTCTATTAATACGAGTTCATTAAAATTTCATCAAACGAACGCATTTTGTCATATTTAAATCGTTCCCTGTAATTAATAAAGAGGATATATCATGCACAATTGTCGTAAAAAGTAAAAAGGCTTCGAAACTGTACTTTTACGATATTAGCATTTTATCCACATGCTCGTGTACGTGAATTATGTACGCGCCCTGATCTCCCAGTAACGAATAGGTGTTATAAGCGGAAGGCAAAACACCCATGGCGTATCTAAAATTTCTTCGAAAATTGATCTATCAATTGGTGGATAACATCCGTGCTAGGTCCCAGGCTTTGCACGGTAGACCATTTACCTGAAATAAAGAGGAGCGACTTTAGTAAAAGTTATATATTCTACGACGAAATGAACGGGGTCAGAGGAAGGAATGTCTCGTTTGTTTCGATAGGGGAAAAGGTGAAAGACGAGAACCCGAATGCACTACGAAACATGTACAAGAAAACCGATATTGCACATCGGTATTTGGATTAAATGTATGTAGTAACTATGTACATTATTAGAATAAGATTGTACAAAGAACTCAAAGAACTTCAAACAACTTTCCTCGCGACTTCTTTCGACCTCTCGCTACCAAGCTCGACACAACTCTCCCTCTTCGGATCGTCCATCGTTTTCTCTAATTTTCCGCAAAAACTTCCATTACCCCTTCGGTCTCCGAAAATATTGCAGACCCATCGGTGGATTATTCGTCGACGAACGTTTTTCCCCATGCGTCTGGTTTTCCTCCTCTCCACTTTTCCCTGTTGTGGCTCTTTTCCATTTAGGTTCTTAAGCCTTTGGAACTACATTTATGCGTTTTTTAGGCGATAGGTAATTCAGTCCGCGTTGTCCAAAATAATTCCAGCCAGTACGATTATCATATCTGCAAAAAGAGTTAAGCTCGAAACCTCTACTTACGTAAACATACGTATGCAGTTGGGTCTCGAAAAATTTCCTTATTCCAAAAGCAAAGTGAAAACACTGACGGTAGTCTTTGTCTTAAAAATTTTATTTTAATATAAATAAATAAATATAGTTGTAGAGGGAAGTTTCCCCGTTTCAAAAATCTAAAAATCGGCGTACAATTTTTTGTTTGCCAACGTTTACGTTACTTAGTGTACGTTCCAGTAGTATATCTACTTTGAAATTTTATATTTCGATTATGGTTAGGTGCAAAACCATAAAAAATAATTTCTTAGAAACGCTTCAATCTTAACCCTTTCGGTACTAATGCCGCCCAATGGCGGCGGCCATGAAACGTTCTCTGGGTACTACCGTCGCCTATTGGCGGCATCCACGAAAGCATCCACGAAACGTCACCGATGACTGTCGCGGTCCGAATGAAAAGTTTAGTGTCAATCACGCTCGAGATTTCTATGAATACCGCAAAACACGTTTTCGTGGCTTCCAGTGCCACCACTCTTGTGGAAAACTTTCTCGTACCACGATTAATATTCGATAGTTATGAGAATATATAATAAAAAATATAATCTTTCTTTTAAAGATTTAAATGTGACTAGCACGAAGCATTTTATGGTTATAGCAGAGTCAAATAAATATCACCGTGTTATGTTCCATATTGTTATGTAGTTTATAACAGTACTTATACTTTTCCAGATATTTACTCGTGTTCAGATAAACCGGATACACTGTGCGGCATCACTTGAAGCATCATATCGAAAATGTCGAAAATGTCGATAAACATAGTTCATATAATCGCGAGTAAATAGAATTTATCCACGATTCCATAGATTACATTCACAAATCACCAGACGTGTCCTGAATCAGATAATATGGAGCGTTCGACTCGTGGTCATATGCTGATATAATGAAAAACTCATAAATTGTTTGCAGACTAAACAGCATCAACGAAGTTGGACGATACCATCCTCGATAAACACGAATTATCAGTCTTAGAACTGTTAGATAATTAATCTGTATCACAAACTTATTGTTTTACGAACTATTTTTACAATTGTGTAAGTTACCATTTTATTAATGGTATAATTAATACACAAATTTTTACATTTATCGAGTAGCATGTAGCTCATAATGAAGTTGTAATTGCTCAAAATACCTATTTCGGTAATTTTCATTATTTTTTGTGTGATAAGATAGGTAATTATTATCAAAGCAATCATTCGTCAATTATACACATATAATATCAATAGCCAATTATTACACATATAATACACAATACAAATTCAAAAATCAAGAACCATTATTTTGTTGTAATTTGGAACAAACTTTGAAACGAGATAAAAATATAACGTATCTATACAATAAGCATTTGAGTTCATAGTTTAGCAATTCTTTTTCAGTGGCATACAATTTTCTGTATTTTATTATAATAGAAAGTAAAAATAAACGCATAAGTATAACAAAATGCGGAACATATATTAACAGAGAAGAAAAATTGGAACATAAATTAAAGCTGAATTCGTAAAGGACAAAATGCCATTACAAACCAAGGTTATAGTCGGATGTTGTAATAAATGCGGAAAAATGAAAAATGAAATGCGGCAGAAATTGAATTTGTTAAACATATTTTACATAAAAATGTATGTCGTCACCTTTATCAAAACATTTTATTAGATATTGTAAATTATATTGGCTATTTCGGTATGAATATCGAGTAACAATTTGTCAGAATCGCGTATTATTCTTCCGTTCAATTCTTTGTGACAGAATCTACAATATACGGTGAAGCTGTTAACAATTCATTCTGCGTGCCTACGTTTATACAGAGTATACGAAAATTAGATTACAAATGGCAAATAATGGATTACAGATTATGGTTTGCACGTGGAGTTAGTTTAATTCGTATGGGACAAGATGTGACATTTAATGTTATTAATAAAGAAGAACAAAGAGATGATTTATTTTTGTCAAAAATACGTTTCGAAATAAAAAAATGATCGTTTAGTACTAGCCGTTGCCGTTTTATGTTAATTTCCAACAGTCAGAAAGTACATTTCAATGACTTGTTTTCGATATGATTTAATAATATTCATTTCTTCCTTCTTATTTTTATGTTTTATTTATTTATTTATTATTACACCTGATGTAGTTATTAGCACTGTTACAATGGTGATACTAAAGCTTATTATAAATCATTGAATCTACTAGGAATGAAATGATTCAAATTACGTGCTTACTGTTGTTACGGTTATTGCCAAGGGTTGGTTTTATGTAGAATTTATTACGATGGACTGTATATTTATTAATGATTTGCGAATTACAACTATTACATAATCCAGGATCAGTTTTTATATTTTGTTTATTAGAATTAAATTGATATGTATTAATCTCTATGATATGGGAATGGTTATGAAATTCAATATCACTTGGACTATTTATGTATTCGTATACACCTACTGATGAGAGTTAAAAAATCTGAGATGCAGAGAATAAAATTGAAAATAGGTTTTATACAAGATATTCGGAAAAAAGTATTTTCGTTTATCGATGTACAAGATGTTATTCTTTCATCTCATTTGCAAGTTTATTCTTTGTATCTCAGAAGATAAAAAATATGCACAGATTCGCAAATTATTTTTTTGTATTTTTTATCATTTGTCAGTAAGTGTACTTACATATTCTGATCCAATATGAATGAAGTTACCTGTACAAAATTTTAGAATAATTTTTGATTAAATATACTTATTCGAAATAAAAGGATAAAGGAATGTCGTATTTTTCATAAACTCTTAAAAGTTCAAATCGAGAATCAGAAAAATTTTGTTTTGTAAAAATTTCTCTTTTTCATCTTTATGTTGCAAAAATGATTTTTGAAATTAAAGAAAAATTTAGTAAGAATAAGAGAACGTTTAAATCGAAGAAAACAATATCCGTATACAAAAATAAAAGCATTATTATTTTGCAAAATCAGGATAACATTCTATATATTCCAAACTAATCTTTCAATTAGGAAAATTATGACGTACAACTGTCCTTAATTTATGAATTAATTTATGAATTATAACTAATTTCAATATCAGCTTAATCTCTAATATCGAGTAAGCTGGAAGTCATTAATTTGGCATGAGTCTACAAGGTATTCGCGTTGTTATTAGTCAGCAATATTTTCGAAAGCAATTGCGCATACAGAAAATGAAATACGGATAAGTTTTACATTTTTTTATGGTTAATAGGTCAATGTATACCAATTTTGCATATTTACATTATCTTTCGAGAAATTTCATTTTTTAAATGGAAAGCTATATATTTTGTTATATCACCTGTCAAAAAGAGTTCAAACATGTGGTATACCATGACGTTCAAGGTTGTACAAGAACCTTGTATTTTATCAAAAATGAAAGAAAGATGATCTATATTCTGATATAGAATGAATCTATTATATATTCTCATATATGAATCGTCCTAATTGTACATAAAACATAATGTCGGAATTATGTAGAAATTATGTAGAATTATTTTGAAAACAACATTAAATTATGAAAAAGATAATTTGTTCAGTATCGCAAGTCCCAGTCGCTGTATGTAAAAGTTACGTGCATTTCATAAGAAAACCGGACTCGTACTGTGGTATCAAAGTTGTAAAGATTTAAGATTCCTAGTATTAATAATTTTGTCAACATAAGAAATGTTGCAAGGTTAAAAGAAATTGATTTGATCTTTCCTTCAATTTTTATTCAACAACACGAGATACTGCATATGATTCTTACAATAAATATGATTGATGTCACTCCAATTGGTGCATTTAATTTAGGATTATGTCATACTTCTTTCACAAGGAAGACAGATATATGCAAACTGCCTAACCATTTGAGAAAATATAAAAAACAAAGTATGTTTTTGGATTGCTAAAGTATATACATATAGGGTGTATACGAATCCTCTGCTCAGCCGAAACTTTCAGTGTTTAGGTTAATGCATCTCGTAGGCAAGCTTTTTAGTTACTTCAAAGGGAAAATGCGTTCCTTGTGTATGAAACATCTAGCTTATCTCGCTACCAGCTTTACTGCTTTTCCGAGTATATTCGGTGTTAAATTTTAGAACTCTGAGGTTGATTCGTTTCTCGGATTACGCCGACGTTTTGATATTCGGAAGGATTCCACTTCATTGTAACATTAGTAGTTTCGTTCAATACGTAACTGTAAATTAAACATTTTTATTCGTAAATTCTGCGTTTCCTGGTCTGCGAAGACAGGAATTGTACTCTCGTTTATACGAGATCTAAACTTTGTTCCACACGATTCATTCTATTTTGAATTTAATAAAATATATCAGAGTAATTAAATAAATAATGAATAACGGATATTTCATCCGTTATCAATTTTAAAACAATTTTTTTAAATCGTGTGCATTCTGTATGACCTTTATTTATCTGAGGAGTTGTGATATCGGCTATACAGTATCTATCGAAGTTTCATTTTCATTTTCTGTGTCATTAAGTCGGTCTTAACCCTTTGCATTAGAGAGGCGCTCTTCAGTCACCATTTGATAAAATTTCGAAGCTCGATATTCATAAATATGGAAAATTTCAGATAATGTAACGGTGTGCGAGGTATCGAAATCAAGTAATTCTACGTGGTAATTATCATACGATTTCTTATTCCTGCTCAGAAAAATTTCGTCAACTTTGTAACAGAAAATCTTTCAACTTCTATCCTTCTTTGGCCAAAAAATCGTCGAGTGCAAAGGGTTAATTTGCGACGATTGGTGACGGATAGGTCCGAAGGAGCGTATGGAAGATGTGTACTAGACTGTATTTTAAATTGGTATAAGTAACAGACAACGCTTTGATGCTAAGAGAGCGTGTTTACCGTGCGAGAGTTGATTTGTTTTTGTTTCCCGATGTGCTACAAAATTTGAAGTTTACAAGAACCCTTGGTAGGGTTAAATATTTTCCTAATGGCTAATTCGAGTAGTAGATATTACCGCTTTTAAGATGCAAGGACAGGAGTCAGGAAAATAGGTAAACAATTATTTTTAAACAGTTTTCGTAGAAAGAGTTTTCGTACTTATAAGGAGAGTGCAAATCCTTCGGGTCATTGATTTAATTGAAACTTTGCGGGTTTGTAGATTTAGTCACCCAGTTCAAGAAAATGTACCATTACAAGAGCAACTACTCGATAGTTTTTCAGATATCTATGCTTAAAGCTTTATTATTTTTAATTACGAATGGTTATCGATACTTATCAAGTGCTGTTGTAGCCTAACGGCGACATCCGAAAATTCCTACCGCTGGTGACTCGGGGCTTCATTCAGTCCCATAATTAATAGTTCTTTTTCCATTTATTTTTTATTTTCTATCAATTTTTCTCCCATGAAAACATATAATTTTAAGTAAATTATAAATAAAATTGTTTAATAAAGAAAATATTTATTGTTGATTACAACAGTGGTACTTATCGTAGAAACAGGGAAAGCATAGGTCACATCAACATCTTGCACATCGAATAAGTAGAGTATTATTACAGGAACATCTGCTGTTTGTTAATAAGTCTTTCTGAAAACAGACTTGATTAATATTTTCAAAAATGTCAAATATATTTTATTTACAATTTATTTAACCCTTTTAGTGCCGAGCGAAAACCGGGTGCCTATGCGAATACAACCAGATGAATTTACTAATAAAAACCAAACTAAGAATGATACTTAAAAAATTCAAAATACAGCATATTACCGAAGAAAGGGAGAATAATGTAATGTCAATTGTGTTTCAATATTCATTGAAAATCGTACGAATAACATCAATATAAAACACGATGAAAAACATAGAAACAAGTTTCTCTTTTAGAAATAATATTTGCACATAAGAATAATCACCGTTTGATTACAGTTTTATATAGGTCACGTAGTATGAAGTATAAGTATTACGTTTTCGATCATTTTTATTAAAATAACCAATATCAGTCCTGAGAACGAAAGGATAATTCTATGGCATCAATCAGCATAGAATATAACAAAAAATTAAACCCGAAAATAATTTTTTAAATTCTTTTGCAATGAAATTAGACAGTTTATAACGTTTTATAAATTTATTTGGAAATAGAGCTTTCTCGCAATGCGAAGAATAAGGCGCCATTGCATATGCAACGATATATCGTCGTTGGCATTGTTCTCAAGTCTAGCGCACGACGCTATATCGTCGTCGTCCGGCAGTAAAAGGGTTATAATTATTTGCTTTCATGGACGAAAAATTAATACGAAATAAAAGTAGATTGAAAAAAAAGTTATTAATTACGGACGGGATCGGAAGTCCTGGCCATCAGCGTGGGAATTTTCCCATTTCACGGGATGTCGTCATTAGACCACAACGGCACTCCACAATTATTCGAAATAAATCTGCAATTAAGGCAATAATAAAATTTTAATCATAAATATTTCAAAAACTATCGAGTAGTTGCCGTTATAATGATACATTTTCTTGAACTGCATGACGAAATCTACAAACCTGCAGTTTCAACTAAATCCATGATCCGAAGGACTTGCACTCTCCTTGTTGGTCCATATGTCGCCAAACGTCGCGACGTGTCGTCGCATCGTTGCTCGTTATCTGTAATAATGTATAAATTGCTTTATACCGACTAAACCGTGCTTCATATAATAGGTAATTGAATTATCGTTTCGTTGAAACGGTGACAAAATTTTCATGTAATTCGTTTTGTTTCAACTCGTTATATTGTAGAGTTATTGTTTACGCAAGTATAATACTTCAATTTATCGATCTTCTATGCTGCTTGGGTCAAAGCTTTCTCGATACATATGAATTCCCGTAAGTTAAATCTTTGTTCTGTCTCAATTACGATGGTTGCGTATACATATCTCATTTGATAAGGACGAATGTTAGAAAGACCATGAAACAGGTTAGGTCTATAGTGGCACCTAACGGTTAAACTTTTGCAAATCTGGGATACGTTCGATAGATGTATCGATTCTGCAATTATTCCTAAGAATTGGTTGCGCTATTTAGACTTGTTCTTTCGATATTTGGTAAGCGTAGTGTCAATAGGACCAGAACGACGAAGCTTGTGACGAACGGATAGTTATATGTGTACATATATACTTATTTTCACTAGACAGAGGAACGAATTTAAATTTAATTTTTTAACTTTTAACAGAATTTAAACAAGGCAAGGATCGTGGTTTAGGATTTGATATTTGAAATTAAAAAATGAAATACTAGATATGGACAAAACATTAATTCACTTATTACATATTTAAAAGTAGGATTAAAGTTCTTATAGTAAAATAGGTAAAAACTATTAGATCGAGACTACTCCAATTGTAGATACATAGTGCTTTTGTGGCATCATGGCGAATAATGTTCATATTTAGTGTCTCCAAATAATGAAACCAAATAATTAACGCCGATAGTGTCGTTCAATTTCGTTTTTGCGCCTCATTACGAGACAACGTATTTACCTCTGGATTATTCTTTTTGTCTCTTATGATACGTGACGTGACGATAACTCACAAGGACGTGATAAAAGTTCGTGAAACAAGATAGATTTTGCGTATGTTATATGATTATATTTACCGTGAATTATGAAATTATATACTTAAAGAAATTTATTTTTCGGAATGTCTCTAATATACGTTAACACCGCTCATGTAATTTTATATAAAGAAGATATAGATAAAGTTTGTTACTCATGATTTAAAATAGTTTATCTTTCATCTTTATATTCATTGCGTTATCGAGAACTACAGTTGTTAATTTCCTTTCCAATTGTCAATAAAATATAATGTGCAATCTATCTAAATTACATTGCTAGTATAATCTTTTATATTATTTTTTGTTTTGTAAGATATACGTGTATGTTCAATTTGAAATTATCATCGATGAAATATCACACAACGGTTAATAAATTATCAGAATTTTTGTTTCTCCATTTACCTGTAGTGATTTATTATACGTATGATACCTACGTAGTATATTTTCTTCGCATTTGCGAGCTGAGTTATACTTCCTCGATATATTTCTCGACTTCTTCGTATCTCCTTTCAAGTCATTCTTTCAATCGCTTTCTACTTGGTACATGATACCGTGGGGAAGAATATCTATCATATATTATAATACGATATGTCTACTTTTATATGTAGGGTACTATTTGTCTGCCTATTGAAAATGCGGAAACGTTCCATAAGGAGAACGTAATAAAATATGTGAATTATTTTTTGAACCGTTATTTACTGCTTCAATATCAATAGAACTATAAAGCATTTTATTTCTTTGTGTAAAAATTATATATTTTTATTATTGTTATCCTATTTCATATTTGGAGACTAATTTAACCAGGTATTTAACGAGTATATTTAAACAATCATTTGTCAGATATTATCGAAAAGAATTCATAACAAGTGTCAAGCCAAAATTTTTTACTCGTAATGTACTATAATTCACGAAACGGCGAACATTTTAATTCAAATATATGGCTTCTAAGTACTTATCGGAATTTCATTGCGATTTAGTAATTTTATAATTATATTATGGCTTTAGTATTTGTTATCGTCGTATTTATTATTAAATGTTATTATTTTAGTATTATTAAATATAATTGTTATTGCGTAATGACTTTCGTGTATTCAATATCAAATTGATGTTCGTCAGAATATCGTCAGATTTAGAGAGAATTTAATTCGAAAATAACGAATAAACTAATGTTTCAATGTTTTTCGAGTTAACGTTATTAGATATATTTCACGAATTTCGCGAATTTGCTTCGTCGCAATACCAATTGCGTTGCAAGAAGGGCGATGCGAAAAAGTTGAGGCACGAGTCTGCTAGGATAACCGTAGCAGACCTTGGACCAAATATACTTCCCTTTCTCACGCTACTCTGTATCCTTTGTTTTCCTTCTAATACCTTATAGCACGCATTACCATAAAATAGAAAAACATAGAAAAACACGATCACAGAATCATAGCTAGAATAACCTTACCGATGAGTACACTAACAGATCTCGTATCAGAAATGCCTCTTCCCTTTCTTGCGCTGTTCTTCCCTCTCCTCATCTTTCCTCTTTTAATACACTATAGCGTTACAATTGTTTCATATATTATTTACGACAGATAGCTATTTGGAAATAATTTTAATATAAATAAGTAAACGGTTATTTTTAATTTATTGCATTCCACAATGTTATTTTACGTTTTGTTTTCAAATTGTAACTTTCGATGGTTTTTCGAATACTGTTCGTGTTTTATTTATTTATTTATTTATTTATAAATTCACAGATATAGTCACGGTATATGTATACTACGTAGATAGAAGTGTTAACTATTGCGTATAGCAGAAAGAATTGAGCGTTTGAAAAGTAAAGAGAATCTCCCAAAAAGTTTACAGAGTCGTGAAAGCAATTTGATTTTATACATAAACGATTAATACTGTAATAGCGTTGTCCGTACAACATGGTACATGCGTAGGAACAGAGAAAATAGTATGATTTCTCAGTAAACGCGATGATAGATGAAGATGAAGTATTCGCAAGTTACATCCGGAACATGTAACTGTCGTGTTCTAATTCGTTAATGTATTTTCGATTAATAATGTTGCAGCATCGTGTTTAGTGTTGCAGTGAAAGGTTTCGCAGCATC
Source organism: Eufriesea mexicana (assembly GCF_001483705.2). Taxonomy (NCBI): domain Eukaryota; kingdom Metazoa; phylum Arthropoda; class Insecta; order Hymenoptera; family Apidae; genus Eufriesea; species Eufriesea mexicana. The sequence goes on along the minus strand of NW_016908208.1, from coordinate 166,866 downwards.
GTTATTACGCGAAGAAATCTGAAATTGGATGTAAACACCTTACATGTACTGAAGTACACGCGTGATCTAAAATATATACGAGAGATATGATATAGATAATGCAAAAATTAGCAACAAAGTCTAGAAACGAATGTCCGACAAATACGTAATTGCCTATAAATATTTAGAAAAAGTTGATTCACACGTGTCTAACGTTAAACTAGCATTACTGAAAGCTCTTTACATATCTTAATACGCGATTGTCTCGAGCGAGATAACAGAGTCGTAAAATCAGTCGAGCGCAAAAGTACGAATGCTCTAACTTCCGAAGCAGCACTTTAATACATGCTGGAGAGATAATTCACTCGAGCGTTAATTAATGCCGCATCTATGCCGATCTACAATGGAGTCCTCTCTAAAAGGAGTGCTAGGTACTTTTGAAATTAATTTACGGAAAATTAAAGTTCCTTCAAACCTTCAGAGTACCGAAGGAAATTGAATATTAGTAAACGACGATGAAACGCAAGTTAAAATTTGAAATACGAAGATTAATCGATGATACTTTTCTTCCTGTTTTATTTCTCAGAGTTAAGTACCTGCGACTACAAATTGCACATTCGAGTAACAGCGACATTGACCATATCGTATAATAATTTCAGACCTCGTTGTATCGCACAGATCAACCGCGTATATGTCGAACTACAGTGTGAGTCAGTCTAACATTCTCATCTCCACCCGATGCACACCTCGCTTCGCTGGAGCGAATCCTCTCTCTTCTGTCACAGGACTATACAGATCCTAAACCCATCCTGCCTTTGGACGAAGAATCATACACCTCGTTAACGAGATGCTCAACAGCCGCATCACCTCTTTAAATGGATTCTCGCAAACGTTGTTAGCAAACTTCACGTCGTAATGCTCGTGTCCCAAGAGGAAAGAATCGAGAATCTGACCAAAGGGTGTTAATATGCCAAGCAGCAAAAGGATAGAATAAGCTAGGAATTAAGGCAGCTAGGGAAACAAATAAATGTTTAAGTTTGGACGACGATTAGAAAGACTAGCTTTTGTTACAAAGTGGAACCTCTTTTATAGGTATAGTAACGCCGTGTGCATTTTGGGGCAGTCAGCAGGACTCGAATCTCTTCTTGGAAAATAAGCTTCTAGGGGAGTCAATCAGGATATACATATTTCCTTGGGAGTGATGCAATGTAGTAGAATTTCGGAAAGTCGCGTACATGCAATATAAGTTTGCCTTACATTTGCGTAGTTGACTACAGAGAAAGTGGAAATGTTTTTATTTCTCTGTTGTGTCTGGACAAGACGTATCAGATACGATTAATTAACCGGCAATAATTAATTGGCAATAAACCGAATTAGTGGTACGCGTACGAATCAGCGACACGTATGAAACGTGACAATCTTCGCGAGTCCTTCATATTTTTCTATGAGTGGAAATTTCTTCTCTTCGAATAATGGAAACTACCTATTCCAACTATAATTCCAATTACCGAAATTTTCTTCGTCTTCCACTAAAAATTCGATAAAGTTTGTTTCTTTAAAGATTCGGTATCCGATTTCCTGTTTATATTTGTATTCAAAGGCATTTTTATCTCATACACTCATTTAAAAAGAAAGACGATAGATAGGTAAAATTCTTTTATATATAAAAATGAGTATGAAATGTACCCTTGGTCGGGTTATTTGTTACTCGAAGGATAATAAGGTTGAGACAAAAACTTTGTAATATAAAAATTTTGACACAGTTTAATATCTGATATAAATACCCTTCGCGTTAATGGAAGAATACAGGAAATATTCCAGTCATTTGTATTTTTTTTAAATGGAATGCAAGAATTTTTTTCATCGTGCAGTAATCGCTGCTGCGACAATTTTATAATGTTATTTGGGCTTGACCTCCCACATTATAACGAGTTTAGCTCGTGATGTTTCATACCAAAGTTCACAAAAATCAGCCATGTTTACCATACGATTAAAATTACGCAATATGTTTTAACGGGTATTTAAATCCTAAAGACTTTCATAATTTTTGCGAAAGAAATAAATTAAAATTAAGTAATTATTCAATGCATAGATTTTCGTAATTAAATTATAGTGCAAGAGGTTAAATATAATACTAAAATGAGTCTTCACAAAAATGTATTTACGTTTTAATGTTAATTAATTTACCATATTATTATTAAATTTACAATGTAACGAATTACTTATAATATAGATCATGTAATACAAGATCTTAATAAGAAACGAAGCAACCGAGATCGTATTTCGGCTTATTTTCATTTGGAAAATCTCATACGAATATATCAAGAACAACTGAAAATTTTTTATTTCTCTTATACAGTGTCTCATCTTTCTTGACATACGATTAATGGTCATCGGTCAAAACAAACATAACTGATAGTCTGTTCAACTCGCTTCTACGGTACATGTACATCTACATATACACGAGTAAACGCGTAAATATTCTGCTCGGAGGAGTGGTGATAACTTTCCTTTAATGTAATTTCTGCGCTGCCGTTACAATAATCCTGATAACACTGTATACGAAAACTCGTTTGTTTTCTGCCACGTGAACACGAAAGATATGAAAAATACAAATAACAAAGTTCGATATCCAAAAGCGAATATACGATAACCATTTTGGCAAAAAGTCTTCTAAATATCATTTTATTGTATGAAATATAACGTACGAATAACAAACTTTCTTCGAATTATTGATATTGCCTAAAGCTTTCAGCACTCCATTGTTTGTGCACGCTTTTTCGTACGCCTGTATCAAAGAAGTCATTCGTCCGTTTAATGGATAAGTGGTTGTAGTTTTCATTTTTGTTTTGAATGTTCCATTCTTTTCGTATCGAATATTGTAACTTTTATGTGAATTTTTGATCTCTTTTGCATTGTATCTATTATTGTCGCCATTGTCGATAATGCAGTAACTCTTGACTGAGCGATTACATTTCCTCTAATTGAAATTCTTCGTAATCAGCTTTACCGTTTCTCTCTTTCCTTTCTTCGTGCATTATTATTGAAAGAACAAATATTAATTTGCATTAAAACTTCAATTTTATCGAAATTTACATTGTTCCATATTTTTTACTAAATTTTTATGAAACTTTCATCCGCCAATTATTATAATTCTTCTATTTAAAGGAAAATTCAAATACGATGTAGCTTAATTATTCCATCTTAACAAAGCCCAAAATTATATTTGTCCGTTTACAAGTACTTGGTGTTAGAGAAAAAGACAAAACGATTTCACGATGATCAAAAATTGATTTTTGTAATGTTACAAATTAAAAAAAGTTCGAATGTCTATTGAAAAAGAGCTAATTGTATTATAATATGGTAGAAAGTTTTTTTTTAATATTTGCTTTCGTTTTATTGTAATCGGTGCGCAAAGTCAAGAGAATCTGAAGAGTCGAATGCTCATCGACAACCTGTCGTCAAACTCTCGGTACTTGTAGCAAAGCTGAGAACTGCTCATTAGCGACGAGATGCTAGAGACAATTTAAAATTTTCAACAAACGCTTTCGTTTTATACTTTAATCTTATCGACGTCGCGTTTTCAGAGGAAGCGGTATTGATTACGCTTTTCCTGTGTATTCGTGTTTCTTTATAAATACATATATCTAGATCGCCTTAGAACGTGATCAGTGTGAGGTTCCATCGCAAAGAAATCAAGGTTAGAGATATTTGGATTACACCGATCGACCCGTATTTTCGTCCCGATTTTGTCTAAAAAGCATATATAGAATGATATAAATATAAAATTGCGATTTCTCCTTGCTACAAAAATAAAATTACTTCTTATTTAAAATTTTATTCAAATATTTCTATTATGATGATATTGTTGCAAATATTATTTATTTCAATGTTATTTTCCGCTTTATTTTCGTTTTTAATTTCGATAAGTTTTAATTTCGATATTTTCTTGATAAATGTTTATTCAGGTATAAAAAATATATAACTGTGAGATTTATACAAATTTTGATTGTCCGAAAATTCGAACCAAGTATTTCATTGTTGGTTAGCAGTTTCGGCAAATTAATTATATATAATGTTAAATTGACGAAGATAGAAATATAAATTTTGGTATTTTAATTATTTGCAGCCTTTTTCTTTTCTGTTTTCTTTTTGTTACAGCCTCAGCACAAAGGAAGATATATTCTCGAATATGTATGCAAGCAACTCAATATCTTGGAAACGGATTACTTTGGACTTCGCTACGTGGATCATTGTAGGCAAAGGGTAAGTTCCATTATATTTCCTTACAAGCTTTATTGTTTAATTTAATTTTTTCATAATAAAATGTAAAATTTTCTTTTTATTACTTTGTATTTATTACTAAATGTTACTGTTAATGCATAAACTAAACTACTTTCTCTGATACCTTATTTCTTCATTTCCTTTGTAAGTGTAAAATTCTTTTATTTTATTTCATGTTTTTACAATGAGCATACATATATAGGTAAATCAGTAAGAATTAAAAATTTCTTTGTATAAACTTGTTTTAGTACAAGAACGAATTATTGGTTCAGGAACTAAAGAGTATCTCCATATTGATTTGCTATGGTACGGAATATATTAATTCAAGATATTTTACGACGTAGTCCAATAAATGAAAAGTATTTTCATATGATTTACTAGGACACAAAATGCGTTAATTCAGGGTATTTCGTAAAACGCGAGACTCGCTTCAGTTATGGATACGAGACACAAATAGCATTTGGAAGATTTACATCGACATGCATGTTATTTAATGTTATTTAACTTCTGTTCCGTAATACGTAACTATTTACTTAACCACTAATGGAGAGGAGAAGATAATAAAGGAGGATGTTAATAAAAAAGGGCCATTTTTGGCATCCCTTAGAAATGAAACATTCCTTCGAGACCTTTAAGAACATCTCGCAAGGAATAAAAAATGCATATATCACTTTGCCGAGAAACGATGGGTGTAGCGTCCTACGGAATCGAATCTCTTTGATTTTCAAGAACGCTTATCACGCGCCAAATTAATATTGCGTGACTAGTTGCGATAATAAGGATCCAGAATGTGTGTGGTCAAAAGAGAGTGTTTATTTACAGAAAAGCGTAGAATAGTTATAATGTAGACGTTAACGGAGTACCGTTTCGAACACGCGTTTGTATGTGTAATTTAGATGTTTTAAGGATCGGTGCCGAAGACGAACTGACTTCTCGATTTTGCTCTATGTCCTGTCTCGTCGTGTTCGGTCCGGTGTTTTCTCTAGTTTAGTTCTGATTGGGTAAAATAGATGTTGGTGGTGGAAAGGTAAAGAGTTTTAATTGGACAGAGGGTGTGACACAAGGACCTTTGGCTAAGGAGTAGGAAACTGTCAAGGAGCCGATTTCTGATGGTCAATGACGTGATTTATAAGTGCCGTCCGTCCGTCGCTTGTTGGGTCTGTCACAAGTGGGTCCCATCTGTCGCGTCTGGTACTAGTAAAATTCCTAATTTTGCGTTACCTTTATAAGCTTAATCCGCTAGAACGGCGTTAAGGCACATCGAACCTCCGGAATTGCAATCGCATTATAAAATATAAAATAAACCGTTAGGTCTGTTAAAAGTGTAAGCCTTAATTATAAAATCATATTCTAAATACGCTCTCCGGGACGGAACAATGGGGGAAGTTATCAAAGATGAGACGAAGTATGTGGACATGAGACTGACCATACTTGATCGTCGTGTTTCGCGGTCTTCTACTTCGGTACTGTATCATGATACAATCCCGAAATGGGATGAATCTAAAAATAATGCATCAATTCTAAATGAACTGTCGTTAGGAGTCGATACCTGCGACTAACATGATTAAAGGTCCTGAAGGAATTTTTCATTTCCAAGCGATTCCAAAAATGGCTGTTTTCTAATATTCTCCTTTACAAGCATTACATTTTAAAATTCTGGTCTTTTAAAATATGAGGATTTTTATTTAGCTTCGTATATACATATGCAGATAGTTTAGTAGAATCGATCCAATTTTCTCAACTTGTCATTAACAATTACTTCATTATCCCAAAACGGGGCTATTGACTAATAACAAGCTTAATTAGGACAAATACTTGTACGATTTTCATATTGCTTTACTTTCTCTTTTTATTGTAGATTGAAGGGTATATATCAAACACAATCAGTGTCAACTTCTTTGAGTTTTTAAGTAATAACTCGTTCCAGTAGTTAGAAATAAGACTCACATCTGTAAGAATAAGCGAGTCCGGTTATTGATAAGTGAGGAGGAGCGCGGAGTGGCGATAACCAGAGTCTCAAACGAAGCAACGATCCGCGGGTAGACAAAGGAGGCCCTCCTTTAACACGTTGAGTGCGGCGCCGATTTTGCTATACTTTCTGCTTAGGCGGCAGCGAGTGTGCACTTGACGCCGAGCGCTCAAGTATACTGAACAGTATGAGCAGAAGATTACTTTGTTTCACTTTGTCGTTTGGACTGTGAGAATGGTACCGCCAATGCACAAATATACAAATTATAAACAGAAGATAATGGGGTGGGGAATGCCAGAAAGGCAAAAAGGCGATCACCAAGAAACGATCAGTCGAAAAAAGCCACGGAAGTGTAAAGATTTACTTTAGCAGAGGGAATTAAATTTTTACAATATATTAATTGTCATTGATAATTTAACCCTTGACAATGCCAGTCTTACGCACCGATGATGATCAAACGAAAAATTCGCTGTCAGTCCCTAGAATCCACACCGTCCAAACGAAAAGTCTACTGTCAATCCCTAGGGACTGACGCCGCCTGAACGGAAAGCTGATCGTGAGACGCGGACAGGACAGTTTTATGTAGACAGTTTTATCTAAGAGATTAAAAGTACGATCAGCCACCAAGAGTTAGAATTATCAACCCAGTCATCTATTCTCCTCCCCTTACACGTCATCGTGAATTGTAAAAGGTAATGTACTTCCTGAATTATAATATAAGAAATACTTACTCTATAAAAACGAATCGTACCATATTTTGTTTTTGTCTTGAAAAATAAATAAATTGATAGGAGTTGTTTTTTATATGTACCTCTCGATTAATACGTAATAGCGTGTATCGGCTGCACTTAAATGACTTGGATCTTGTAATCATCTTGTAATCGTCTTATAATCATCTTGTAATCACTGTTGATTGGAGCAATGAGCGGAGCGATAAGGTACAAAGAAAAAGCCAGAGCATCCAAAAAAGAACTAGTACAGGAAGAGAGAGAGGGAGAGAAGGATGATAACCAAAGCTGAAAAGGGGAACACTAGAAGAAGAAGGGTAAAAAAAAGGAGAGATGGATGGAGTGAGAAGGAGGAAAGAAAATTTAGAAGAAAAAGTTATAACAAGTAGGAAAAAAAAGGAAAAAGTAGCAAGGAAGAAAGAGTTCGAAGAATTTAAGTGTAATAAGGAATACAAAACATTGATAGTAGAAAAGAAGCAAAAATACTTAAAGGACCGAATGAAAAACAAAGATAGAAGAATGATTGCAAGATACAAGTACGGAAATGAGGTAAAATGAGAAAAGTATTGGAAGAATGCAGAAGAGAGAAAGAGAATGCAGACTGTGCGGGAAAATGAGAAAACTATTTGAACAAGAGGAGAAGGGTTAGAAATGACTCTAGAAGCGGAATGAAAAGGGATAAAGGCGCTAAAGAGAATGTAGAAAGAAAGGGAGAAAGCAAAGAAGGAAATGGAAGATAAGCAAAAACAGTAAGGTAAATAGAAATTAGAAAACAGGTGGAGTAGAGTGCAATGTGAGAAGACTGAGGCAATGAGAAGCAGGAGAAGAGACGAAGTAGTCGAAACTGAAGAAAAAGAGCACCAAAGAGGCAAGAAAAAGGAAGAACGGGAGAAATAATAAATAAAACCGAGGAATATGAAAAAGATAAGTATGGCTAAATTAAGTTAAATATGGAAAAAGCTTTTGACAAAGTCTGGCATCAAGAACTGCTCGAGAAATTGCAACGTTTACTACCCACATCGTTACACGCAATAATGTAGGATGCCAAAAACTGGTTTTATTTTGCCTTTAGCATTACAGAAATAACGCATATGTGTTCCTCCTTTTACCAAAGAAATACTGGGTCTGCGTGAACAGTTTGAGTCACCGGAAACGTACAGAATAAAATGAACAGAATGAAACGAACACCAAACGTGGAAACTGATTAAACGCAGGAAAATAATACTAAAATAACGTATGTAATTATGACACACGGAAAACATGCTTTTATTCGTCTCTCTTCGACACTGAACGATTCACGTTTGTTCCGTCGTGGAACAAGGAAGACCCATTACGGTCTTCCAACAGCCAGGTCTTAGGGTCAAACAATTCGACATAGGAATTTTCCTCTCCATGCCTTCAGCATGTTTCAATGCTTCTACCTTTTTTCTTTGACTTCTCGTGTCGCGGAACACGAGAATCCTGGAAATCCCTAATTTAACGAAATTAGGCGACGGCTCTTAAGACTTGGCTGACAATAGGCCTGAGGGCTTTACGTGGTCCGCACACGTTGGAACCCTCAGGCCCTCGCTATGGGTCATAAACGACCGATGGGGTGACCAGCGCGCGGGTGGACCCCAGGCACCCCACCTTGGAGGAGAGGGTTTCCTCCACTATCGTTTACTTTTTGGGGGAACCTTCCCTTTCTCCAAGGTCACCGATTCGCGAACCAAGGGAACGCCCTTGGTCAAAAACAGCCAATTACATTTGGCGACCTCCCGATTTTTCCTAAGGCCGATCTTGGGAAGATCGAGGAGCTCACTTCCTTGCGAACCAACAGAGACATCGGTTCTCTTGAAACAGTTCCAGTTAAGTCATCAGAGTCACCAGTTTCTTCAAAATCAACGAGACACCACGTTTGCTTCGAAACGTCAAAGACACGACTCCTTTCCGCACGTGCAACTCAAACAGTTGCCCAAGATTAATTTGGCGGGCAACATTGCGAGGTCGCGAGACGGATTTACGACACGTCCGAATCCATCAGCATTCAATCGCGACGCAGCAAAACGTTTGTTCCGGTCACAAACTATATTCACGAAGATTCTTCGAGGCTTCTCCAATCAGGTCTTTCCCTGTGTCGTCGAGGTTCCTGTTTCTATGCCTTTTGCAAAGCTTGATGACGTGCTTTTATCAATAACTACTTGGCTGATACGATCCAACCGATTACTTTCACTCCTCTACTTTATACCATCTACGCGGAAATATTCCAACAGATCAAAACATTTCAATCTACACGTTTGCAGGTGACACCGCAATAATTAATCTCCATTCGCAACAATTTACAAATTTCTACCTTAAATCTTCAAAATCACACCGCAAAAGTAGAAAATTAGTTAAACACTAATAGAACTAAAATTAACAATACCAAATCTGCACATATCGTGTCCAGCTTGCGAAAAACTGAACAAACGACCAACTTGAAATTATATAACACCGTATCACTAGTAACTTTGGTAAAGTATCTGCGACTATTCATTTAGACAAGAGATTGACATGGAATCAACGTATAAAAGTGAAAATTAAAAACATTAAAATACGAAACAAATGTATGAACTGTCTCTTGTCTCGAAAAAGCAAGCTCAACACGAATAACAAACTGCTGATATATAAATATGCAGTAAAACCTATTTGGACTTGTGGAATCCAGGTGTGGGGAATGGCAGCAAACTCACATGCACAAAAAATGAAAGAATGGAAAGCCTATAAGCAAAAAATACTCCACGCAATAGTAAATTCTCTGCGGGTATGTCAGGAACGATGACATTCGCAAATGACTAAACGTTCTCTTTGTACGGGAAGAAATCATTCGATTAAAGAACAAAAGCAAAGCTAGAATCGACACTTGCACAAACCCACTATCGATAAACTGTTATGCCGACAGAGATAAAAGATTAAAACGCAAACACTTGACAGACATATTAGAATCATAACATCTCATGTGTATGTTATCATGTTATTTGCAGTACTTGCCGTCTAAAATAATGGAAACTAAAGGCTATTAACTGCTATATAATGTACATTTGTTCGCAAAAGTATTCGAACGCTATACAAATTTCGAGAGAGTACGCTGACTCAAAAATTCTGATTTTAATGGAAACATAAGTGTACGTAAAGCATAACGAATCACACATGATTGAATTTTTTTTCATTTGTAAATATTACTTTACGTCGATGAAATCAATATTCAAAGTTACAGTCCGATTTTTTTTTCTTTTTTTCTCTTTTTTTTTAATGTAAGTATGTAACGATGCGAGAAAAAGAAAAACTTTTGGAGTAAAAAATGTTTAACTTTTGATGCTCTGTTACTTTATAGTAAAAATTTCTCCGTTTGAAATCCCGTTTAAGCATCAAAATAATTGTTAAAACTTTAGTCGTTGATTTTACTCCATCAAAGTCATTTTCTACCAAGCAAAAAATTACAGCGTGCATGCAAACTTTTGTTGAAATCAGAATTTTTGGGTCAGAAAATTCTTTTGAAATATATCGTTTGAATACTTTCGTGAGTTACCGTATATACAAATATATGTAAATATTTTAGATAGACACAAATAATAAAGAGAATATAAATAAGTAAAATGATTTGTAGAATCTTCCACAGTTTTCAACTTTTGTTTAATTGGTTGTTAATGAACAAATGACTTTTCCGAGTTACTATATACGCAGCTAATGCTTACGCGGACAAGCTTTGCGATCATGTTCGATATATTTATAACTAAAAAAAATCCGTTAATTACCATTTCGCCGTGTGGGATAATGTACTATTGTATTTGTAGAAATGGTAAACGAGGGACGTTCGTTTATTAGGGTAGACTGTCCTGGCTTGGAACTCAGGTCTAAACTCAGGAACTCTGTCTGCCAGATGAGCCATAGGAGGTCGGGACCAGGCCACGTGAGCTGGCCTCGCGCAACCCCGGCTTTTAGCGGCTTTTCGCGGCTTTCCCCGGCTTTCCGCGGCATAAACCGAGGGCGACCCTTCGGAGGGGCTAACTCGGAGGAAGGTGTCTCCTCCACTCTTGACCTTGGGATAGAGGAAGTTTCTTTTCCTTCGGGGAGGCGCTTGTCTTCTGGGCGGACTTTAAAAGAGCCCGTTCAGGAAAACACAAGGATAGTCATAGTCACAGTTATAGTAAGAGCCATAGTCATAGTTAGAGTTTGAGGACAGTTAGACTACGAGAAGAGTTACAGTTACGAGTAGAGTCAGAGTCAGCGAGAGTCAGTTTGTAGACAGCTCATCCAGTAATAAACGATACTGTTGCTGTTAACCTAAAACAGCGTTTTTGTACTTTTCGTGTCCATTTTGCCAATTTCTCCCGAGCGATTCGGTAAAATTCTTACAGTATTAAGAATTTTTAAACAAGTGTTTTCACTTAAAACTTCAGTTATATAATTAACAACTGACTCTGGAAACAGTTATTTATCCATCAACAAGCAACTACTGCAGAGTTCAGGAGTCCGAGATCTGGGATTAGTTGGCTGTAGTACAATTGGTTTATCATTTTTAATACAATTGTACAGACAGACCATACGAATTTTGTTTATTAAGAGAGTGAATATATATTCTTAACCAGTGTTAACGAAGAAAATTTCAGCATTATGCATAATACGTGGAAGAAACTAAAATTAACATGATATATATGTGTGACCTGTTTATTATATAGCTTGCAGTTTGCACGAGGTTTCCAAGGAATCGTGATTTTATATTATCGAGACAATAAATACACGTCTTTTACGATACAAGAAGGAAGCAATGAATCGCTAAAATTTATTTTGTATTCTTTAAATATCCGTTAATAATGAAATAAAATTATCCTTAGTTTAAATGATACTATTTTTATTTCATCTTTATGAATATGTTGTTGAAATTGATGTAGGAAATATATGCTGTGGCCTGAAAGGGCCTAGATGTAATGGGAGAAATTTTCCCCCTGTGGAAAAACTCAAAAAATTCGAGTTCAGTGGTCGAGAAGAGACGTACTCTGTCGGACGTACTCCCTCAAGTATTTCTAAAATAAAGTCTTTAACCTCCGTTGCGAAACGGCGAGTTTTATTTTGCTCACGCTTTAATTTTTACTCAGCTTCTTATAATTCAACATATGTAATATCGAGCAAAATTATGTTACTGCATTTCGGATTCAAAAAGTGTAACAATATAACTGAAAAGTTTTAAATAACAGTTGAAAATTTCTTTCATAAAATTCCATACTTATATAGGATTTTATTTATTAACGAAACAAATCTACCGAACTTAAATGAAATTAAATATAAATATTAAAGAATTAGAGAGACTAATCCAGAGAAATTTCATAAAAAGGATGAATTAGATACCTCTGTCTATAAACGCATGGTAACGAACATTGGTATCACTCAGATTTATCCAATATATGAGATAGTTGTCAAAAATCATTAAAAAATTATAAAAAATTTCAATTGGCTCGATCAAAATCTTAAGTCATAAAAGATCCGCATGTTCATCGTGTTCAATATATTGTACCATAAATTTCACCAATGACGTACAAAATAATTGAATTTATTTGTTGATATTTTTACTATTTTTCTTTTCTTTGTCGTATTTCTTGTTATTTTATTCTAGAATTTTATTCAAATATCGACAAAACCCACAATTTTTCTGAAATCTTTTTTAACGCATTTAAATTAAAGAATAAATTTTAAATACGGAGAAAAATAGACAGTTCTCAATTTATCGTGTTCTTATAACTCCTGCAAATAGTTTTACGATTTCTTGGCACGTGTTTTGGATCGTTATTTTAAATTAATGCAAAATTCTGATCGATTAATCGTTGCCTTGATAATCTGGGTCAATTATTACGTTTTTCGTGAAGTCAGCAGGTTTTCTAATACTTATAAGTTACAAGGAGTATAAGTACTCGTTTTTTTTACGCTTTTTGCCATTGCCATTTTGCTGATCAGCCGTTCTTTTGTTTATTGTCTTTGTTCATACACGGAACCTAAAGGTTCCTATATTTATCAAATTTTAAACTAGGAAGTATTCGATAAGAATTATTTATTATTTTGAAAATGAAATCGTGAATTTATGCAAATTTTTTTTATTCCACATTGTACGTTATAAATAACAAACGTCTTCTAGATTCTTGATTACATCTAGATTGAAAATATCAACGATTTCATTGATATTCATTAATGAATAATGCAAACAGGATTGTTATTTAACTTCAGGGTAGTTAGAGAAATAAATAAGTACATGTATCAGTATTGAGAGATGTAAAGAGAAATTCCATTAAATTGTTCAACATAACTGCAATATCTTCATTGGTGTCGACAATTTCTAAATTTTGCGACAGTTTTATAGAATACTGATTTGTTGAGCTTTATTATCAACAATTTCTTACAAAATTTCAATATATTTACACCTCTTTATTGCATATTTTAGATAGTTAGGTATATGTATAAGGATCTAGAATAAGGAAGATGACTATAATCATTTGAGTGATTTCAACGTTTAAATTATCGACGTATTGCATTACCAATCCAGTCAAATATTATGATTAAATAATTTTTGGCAAATAAGTATCAATAATCGCGTATATTAATACTTTCGTTAATCCTAATGACACGCCCAGAACTGAAAGAATTTTTGTTACATAGGCACGAAAGAATTCTGTATTGTAATTGTACAATTTCCATTGTCATAGTTAGTTGCGTTGACATTATGTATGCAGAGAACATAGATATAGATATAAATATAGAAGACGCGTATGCGCTTTTAGTATAGCTATTCTTAACAACGAAATAATAGTACAAATTTGAAACTTTGGTCTGAATCATTCGATCGAAATTAAAATAATTTAACTGATCCGATATATCACCTTTCATCCTCGAGGAATTAGACTAAAATTTCAAACGTTGTGTGACGAATACTAAAAATATTTTTCAAAGAAGCTAATTGCTTGGTAGATAACTGATGTAACTATACAGATACATATAATAGATTTTATAATACATAAGAAGATCATATCGACGATAGATATACATTATGGTTCATCTATTTGAGCACTTTAATAAACAAATTAACGAAAATCCTGAAGGTTTAGTACTAAAAGTCAGTCTTCATGACGTATGCAAGTACCTTAAACTTTCAGTGTTATCTTCTACCGAGAAAAAGTAGGATGTTGTGTATAACCCCGTACTAATCGATGCAGGTATAGTTGATTCGAACGATGTCGCGTCGCGATTGAATTTTGTCGAAATTTTAAAATTCTTTTGTTCGCCTCACAATCTCGCTGTGTTGGTTAAAATGAATATTGGTCAACTGTTTCAATTATCACGAGTAAAAGGAAGATCTCGGCTGGAGTCGAACGCTAGACTCTGGCACGACGATAGGAATCGACTTGACGTTTTCCGTAGAACTGCTGTTTTGGAAGTCTCGATTGGTAGGCTCGAACTGTTCTCCTTGAGGTTTCGTTTCGAAGTTTCCTCCTTGAGGATTCGTTTAGAAGTTTCTGTCCTCGATTTTTCTAAGATCGGTTTTAGGAAAAATCGGGAGCTCGCCAAATATTCTTGGCTGATTTGACTAAGGGCGTTCCCTTGGTCCGCAAATCGGTCACCTTAAGCGAAGTGAAGGTTCCCCCAAACGAAGACGGTAGCGGAGGAAACCCTCTCCTCCAAGGTGAGGTACGTGAGGTCCACCCGCGCGCTGGTGACCCCATCGGCCGTTTATGGCTCCTCGCTAGGGCCTGACAATTCCAACGTGTGCGGATTCACGTGGAGTCCTCAGACCTATTGTCAGCCAAGTCTTAACCCTTTTCTTACGGCAGCCCGCGCCACCGGAGTGACGCTACTGAATGGGGCACCGCGCCGCGAAGTGTGAACTTTGAACGTCGGTAGTCGTCGATGTTCGGGCTTACGTCTTTCAACGCAACTTTGTGATTGGCTTGTATGGGTAGTTAGACATCAAATTATAATTCTTAGTAATTTAATTCAATATGGTAAATTCTAAAACAATGATCAACGCAGAGACCCGTAACACAGGTCGTCGCGCGGCCGCCGACTATAGTCGGCACCCGTAACGAAAGCGGTAAGAGCCGTCGCCTAATTTTGTTAAATTAGGTTTTTCACGGATTCTCGTGTTCCGCGACACGGGAAGTCATAATAAAAGAGAAAGTTTCCAAACACGTAGAAGGCATGGATAGGAAAATTCCGATGCCGAATTGTTGTGGCCCTAAAGACCTGGTTGCTGGAAAACCGTGACGATGCTTCCTTGTTCCACGACGGAACAAACGATATATAAGCAGTGGTTCCGATTGACGTTGAAACGAAATCGTTGATACACTGTAGCTGAGACACTGTATACCGTTTACAGTTTGTAATTGTAGATATTCAACGTCAATCAATAAAAGGAAAACAATCGTTGATTAAATTTGTATTTCCTCCTGTATCGTTAATTCCCGTTTATTTCCAATTTATTATCACTAATTTCTACTTAATATCCCGAATATTCGACAAAATTTGAACTTTACATAAACCTACGATATGCAGAACCGTTTACTGTGTGCCAGATAACTTCCATTTCAAATATTTTTTCATGCGACAAACCATTACGTTGCAAATCGTAGAAAAAGTGAGGTTGAAACTTTTTGATACGGTCGTGAATTTTCGAATTAATTAATATTCGAAGAGGAGTTGGTTAAAGTGATTCCAGTTTTTGGCTATTTATCGCATTTATTTACATCGCATACCCCGGGATGAGTATGAAAATCTACAATTGTATCGTATTTGAATATATATGATATTCAATTCTATGACACTTTTTTTTTTAAAGTTACTTTAAACTCTTTCTTCTTTAAAACCTTTTGCCTTCAGGATATGCATAGTCTTTTCATTTTTTTGAGTGTATTCCTGATAGTTAGCACGACGTGTATGAGAGATGGAACAATATATATTATTGTTTGTTGCCAAGGTGTATTATTAGATGTAACTCGTTGAAAGTGGAAAGTTGCGAGGTGTATGGTTTTTGGCCTTCTTTGAAGTATCTATTTAAATACTATGCTATGATAATGTTGTTTCTTTGTTTACGGCTTTAAAGCTAAATAAAGGTAATCCTGATTTTAGCGTGAAAAAGCCATATACAGGGTGTCCCAAAAGCTGTTCGCTATTGTGTCGCAAATTATACGATGGCTCAAATGTAAACTTCTTCGATGCGATCGCATTTTCAATGAATTAACGTTTAAATGAGAGGAAAACGTGATTTGAGCAATTTAGTAACACTATTTACGCTGTTTTGTTACTGGGTCATTCTTGATCGTCAAACATAAACGTCCCATCGCACTTTATTTGGGATACGGTGTCGGCAAATGCTATTTTTTCTTCTAAAATAGTTGTATAGTCGAAACGGTACTTTATAGTTTAACATACTATAGGATACCAAAAGAAATCGCGAATCGGCTATTGCCAACAAAAGCAAATTGTAAACCGATCGATATCTTCTAGAAGCAAATGGAAAAGTTATTCTATATAACAAAATTAAGTTGCGTGACTCCTCTACGGATAGGTGAAGCGTAGGTTAAGGAAAGCATAAAAGCGTAGTCCTTGACAACCAAAACAGAGTCCTTAGAAATCGGTTGTGACGAGCACAAGCGTGAGTCGCTTGGTGTTGGAAAGAGAGTTTTAAAAGAGTGCGTCTTTGTGTGTTTTCGTTATCTTGGTGTTCTTTCCCTAAGTTAAATCAGTTTACGAGTTTTGAGTTTGCGTTATCGCGTTCTTGTTCTTTCGTGAATTTTCGGTGTCTCAAGACCAGTATTCGCCATCCTACAATACACTCTATACTTTGAACTTCTTTTCTTGAGCTAGCCTTAACTATGATGTGTAATATAAGTTTAAGTTCATAGGCTTTGCAGCGGATATTATAGTATACGGTTGAGTATCAGATAAATCTTGTTGAACTTCTAAAACTCCCGAATTAGAAATAAGCAACAGTTTTTGTGTATACAAATATACATCTAATAGTTGGTATAGTTATATTAGGTTTTTGAGTTTTTCGAAATATTTGTTGAAATAGTTACGAAGGGAAACTACTAACTATTTACAGGTTAACGAATGTTTTTTGTATGTAAGTTTGCTCGTTGATTGGCATATCGATTATTATTAACCAGTTAACTGCGTTTGATGTGTGTTCGCGTCAATCCAAAACTTTATTTCGGTGCGATTGACGTGTATACTTGTCGTGCAAAATAAAAAATTACCATTTACTACAAAAACTCAGAATTTTAGGAAAAAGCAATATAAATGACATTTAGTGGTATGTTTCTTTTATACTTTCAGTAAAACTGTTACGTATCTTATAAAAAGACGTTTGATTATTTGATTATTCTCTTTGGTATATCGGTTATGCTCCGTATAATGTATTGGCTTTTATAAATTGAGTTGATTATATTTTCTAACGTATCACCTATTCCCCAAATTGTTTTATGTAGTTTACTGCGTATATCGGGTATTCCCCGATAACAATTGAAGTAATATAAATAAGATGCGCGAACTATGAAGGCCCTTAGTAATTTCTGGCTTGTTGCAAGAAGCTGATACTCTTTTCCAACAATGAATTGTTAATCTTCTGTCGAATGAAAGTGTAATCCTTCTTCGTTTTGCGTCACTTTTTTCGTAAAATTTATAATCGAAGAATTTGCCCTGTCTTCGCGTATATACTCGTCATTGCTCGATTTTAATTACACACTCCGTAAGGGACTTTTGAAACTAAAGTCCTCAATTATTAAATGGATCGAAGAATTTGCCCTGCCTTCGCGTATATACTCGTCATTGCTCGATTTTAATTATACACTCCGTAAGGGACTTTTGAAACTAAAGTCCTCAATTATTAAATGGATCGAAAAATATTTTTTTTTGATCTTCTAAATTAAAGAAAGATTTTAGGAGCAGCTTCAAATGATAAAGTGAAATGACTCATCTTGCATAACTATTGACACAAATTCTTCTAGAAATGCTATTCGAAATTAACGCACGAATAACTTATCTTGCCTAAATATCGGAAGTTGACATAATTGAACTTGTAGACTCGAGTGTTTTTACGAGTGAGCTACATCATTCGAATGCACAACGATACTTGATGGGAAGTGAATGTGAGAAACCGTCGGGAAAATTTAGAGAAATAAATTGTTTGAGCATATAACAACATACAAGTCACATTCGTTGTAAATCACAATCAGTCGAAGTTCGAGTTGTTGAACTTATTGTTAGTTATCAAATTCTTTATAGTCTACTGTATACGTTAGAATCTTGATTTACCTAGAATGGCCTTAGACGCATCACAGCTTTGACATTTTCAGATTCATATATTTTTTCTTGTCATTACTTTCAGACATAATAGAGATTCACCTTCGGTATTCATTCGAGATATTAGATACATACAGTTAGACAATCAGTCATAATATAACAAAAATAATGTTAAATATTACAACTACTAATCCAGTCAAAATGATTTATTCCAGATCCCTTATTATTGCAGTTATCGAAAGCATGTAATTGTTCTTGGTAAAATTAGTATAAGATAATTTTTGTCGAGATGTCAAAATAATTATGTGTATTTGTTCATCTTTATTATGTCACTTGAATCAATATTATTTATTTGTACTATATTTTTAAATATATATTACAGAACGATAATTCTAAGATTAAAATAATTTGCAAATTGTTTTTAGACAGTTATTAGACATCAGCTGTACACACGCTACATGTACATATATATTTAACATGAGACATCTATCACCTTTGTAGAGTACATCAGAAGGATTGACCAAAATTCGTCGTAAAAATAGGGTTCGATTTGCGAATAACATGAATTTGAAAATCAGTTGATGCAGCATGTGCACCTTACGAATGATAACTGACCATACGAATTTTTGCTCTACATCAACGTGCACACATGTACACACATATATCATATAATGCGTTACATCTAATTAATGCATAACAATTCAAAAAACAAATCGTCAAATACTTAAAATGAAATATGTTGCTGCGTCATTGAATTCGTCTTTCTGTATTAAGAATATGGTAACAAAAATATATAATGTTTTATAAAATATACAAAGTGATTTCGGATTTTATTTAAAAGAAGAAGACATATTTTTCAAACTTTTTACTTGAAAATTCTTTATTTTATATTAACACACATCTTTTTCAATATTTTTCTATTCAACTGTTAAAAACAACTCAAATATTGTGGCGACAGATTAGTGGACAAGCTTGTGTATATTATAAGTATGAAGAAGTTATGTGTAATAGAAATATACCTAATAAATGAAATAGAAAATATCGAATACAAATTCACATTATCATATTAAATAATTCTATTATTAATAAATACATAGAGTTATAATGTCTCATATATTGTCGTGTTTGAACATCGATACGAGATATTGTAGCTACATACATTTAATAATGTACATACGTACTTACTCTTATGTTGTCTCATATATTGTCGTGTTTGAACATCGATACGAGATATTGTAGCTACATACATTTAATAATATACTTACGTACTTACTCTTATGTATGTGGGATTGGAATAAGCACGGCCCTGGAAGAGTGGCAGGTGTGTCTGGACCCAGAACGAAAGAGACCGCGCGCAAGAGGATCGATTTCAATGAATGTTTAGGTTAGAGGGAAAGATTAGATATGCGTGCAGAGTGTTTGAAGCTACCGCGCCCTCCGAGGTTGCGTAGGAAAGGAGTATGATTGCAAAGGAAAGCCTGGGTATGGAAAAGGACAGAGTGAATGCTTAAATAAGGGTGCCAGGGCGCGGGCAGGACCAGTCCTTCACGGTCCTCGAAATAGTGTTTAGGCAGTAGAAGTCGAGCGTACCCATAGCGGGTTTCCAGTTTCGTAGGCAATAAGTATAAGTTTATTGTATTTTAATAAGCAGTAAAACATACTTTAGCCAATCCATACACCCCGATCCTACATGTATATATACGTATGGTCGACTCGATTGTACCACATTACACACACATCACACGTCGAATTAACACTAACTTTATTTTGGGGTTAAAAAGGATTTTCGTCTCTCACTGCGACGATTTATTTTCTTACTAACTAATCACTTAGTCTTTTGATCCCTGATGATGATCCCTTTTGATGATTTGTTTGAACCCTATGGGTAATTTGAACTTTTCGTTTTGACTCGCAGTTCTATGTTTTTAATAGCTTCTGCCTCCAGATCCATTATACCCTCAGCCTGTTATGTTTCGAGAAGGGGAAAGAATTATTTCACTATAGGATAGACGGTGTTTGGTTAACACTGGACCCCTTACAGAGCTCAATCTGGTCACGGGAGCGGCCAAACGACTGTTTAACTTCTGGAAGCTACATAATTTATAGTGGATTGGTTCGCTATTAAAGTATAAGGAATAGAAAAAAAAGGGAAAAAAATGTAAAAATTCTAAAATCCATGCTGGAAGTGTAACAAGTTGTTTCAAAATTAGTGATTCATTTTAATGAATGTGACTTAATAATTAATAGATCTGAACCTAATAGGGCTTACAAATAGTCGAGTATCTTGCTACTTTTAAAGTTGTAAATACTATAGAATATAGATCTCGTAGATTCTCTACTAAATTTATGAGACTCAATGTCATTCGATTATCATGAAATTTAACTGCGTACACAAAGTACGTTATTTTTATCCTATACATGCGATGAAAGCATAAAATTCGCTGAGCATTTGACGTTGTATCAACGATAATGTTAATTTTCATAACAAACGTTATGAACAAGAACTTCTACTGAAATCTTTTCTTTATTCTATTTCCAAAGAATAATGTAAAATAACCGTCAAAAGCAAAATTAAAATATGGAAAGAGGTAAAAAAAAGGAAATAGAAAGAAACATAGTGAGAAAATAGTTTATGAAAATTAATTGTGAGAAATTAGGTATAAAAATAAAAATATGCATACAAGGAATACACAGTGTAAAAACGTAAAACTAACTGCTACACTGAAATTTAAGCTTCTTAAGGTTCAGGACTATTACAGCGAAAATAAAATAAACAAATTATATTTTTTCTTTATAACTATTCTGCCCAAAAAACCTTGATCTTGCACGTTCGTAAGTTTACTAATTGTGCAAGTAAGCGATGAAAAATCTCGATTTTAGAGAAATTTATTTTAGAGAATATTTTAAAATATTTAAAATATTTTAATAATATATTTCATTACCAGTACGTGTAGTTAAATAGACAAAGAAAGCTTGAATTTTAAACAATTTTTTTTTTAAATCAAAAGGAAAGAGATAATAAGTTATTTAAAGTACTTTTACTACGATACGTACGTGAAGTGCTCCATTTAAGCAAACAACATTGATTTTAATAATTCAGAGGTAAATTGATTATTTAATTTACCTTTTCATTTCCTTGCTAAATTTGTTAACTTTATTGCATTTTTTATTTGAACTTTATTTTATTCGTAATGCAACAATTCTAAATGATTTTTTGTATATAATTATTAATATCGTTTCTAAAATATATTTTTAATGTGCATCACCTAATGCTCGAAATTTTAATTCGGTAATCGTACCTCAAAGACGACTATTCGTGTATAGATCAAAAACAGATTTAAAGTACAGAATATACGTAAACAAAAATCAGTAAAAATTTCATAGTCCTTACCATTTATTTTTTCTCTTGAAAAAAGGGGGGTTGTCGATAGAGAGCTTATTATCTGTTTATTAACTACTGTTATTGTCTACAGCAATACATACTGTGTTAAGAAACTGACTTATGCACTCGTAGTTATTCAATATATAATTGTGTAATGATCATATACATGTGTAAATACATACATATATGCACGTTAATAATGTGTAATAATAAAAATTACAGAAAAACTACCATCATTGTCAATAATTTTATTAGATAGCTCGAAATTATACAAATTTTGTAGTTTTTGTACGTGTTACATATTGGTCAAAATTTGCAAGATATATGCAACAGAATTGGTTTTCAGTTTTATATTTGGAATACAAATTTTTTTTGTGTATTTCTATCAAATGATTTAAAATAGAAATTTACATTAAATTACGTATATTATAAATGTCGAGATATGTAATTCGTCTTCATTGAAAGCTGTGTAAAGATCTTACTAATAACGTAAATCAGTGATAAAATTTTAATAGGATTATTCTATTACGTGATATTGCAAGGGGATTTAACATTAGCGATAATTTCGACGAAAAATACACATATTTGCGAGAGTTAAACTCTTCAACGCAAAAAAATCAATACTGCACAAATATTCGTAGACACGTTCCATCGCAGACTTCATCAAAAATGAATCTATCATTTTCCAATTCGGACACACCCATCACACGTACCTTTTTATCTTTTCAGATATCCTATGAGTTTGCTATTTCAAGATTCAACCTTAACATAGTGTGAATTACATAATATGTTGTTCTTAGAAGGAAGTAAAAAAGTTGAACAAGAAGTACCTATGTGTCATAGAAAACAATGTTTTGTTACAGTAATATTTATTTAATATTATCAACTAATTGTTTAATACTAGTACTACAATATATGAAATCGCGTTATATAACGAGATATTTCATTTTCTTTTTTTTCTTTTTTTTTTTTTTTAAAAACATCTTTTAGTACAAATAAATTTGAATATGACTTTGTGAATTTTTAATAGTTTCATTATTATATTCATAAAAGTATTTTATATATATACACAGTTGGTTACAATTTTCTAACTCAAAAATTCTGATTTTAATTAAAGTAAAAAGAACATGATTTTTTGTCAACGAGAAATGCCATTGACCGAATAAAATCAACAATCCAATTATCAATACTTTCTTCCTAAAAATTATAACGTTTTTTTAAATTTTGCTTTATATTATCATATTAAACGAAAAAGACGTTAACTTTTACTTTCTAAATTTATCTTTCTCACTTTTTAGATGTTTTTACTTTTTTCTTGAAACTTTGAGTTCACATTCTGAAAATATATACACGAGTATGTTATTTAATATCATGGAAATGTTGTAATGCCGATATAATAAGAAGCATAATTAGTTTTGAAATATTTAAGTAAAATATTACTTAATGATTTAATTATCTGCAAATACGTATTAGTCAACGCATTTATCGTTAATTATAGTTACATTAATAATAATTATAAGTAATTAATTTACATAAGAAGAAAATTTAGAAATGAAGCCATAATGTTGCAGAATACTCTGAATATTTATGAGGACAGATGAAATGCATTAATCGTTTTTGCAATATTTTCCATACATTATATGTACACATTTTATGTCTTATGTACATTCTTTTTATTTTACCTGTTTTAAATGCAAATGAAAATGAATGAAATGTTAAACGGATTAAATAAAACAAAATGTATAAAACTGATATTTAGTATGAGTGGACAAATTTTTACATTGACAAAAATTTAAATTGTTTGAAATAGAAATATTCTTTTAAAACAACAGAAGTGTTAATTATTATAAGTGAGAAATAAGGATAAAGCATCATACTTGAATAAAAGAAGAGACTTTCAAGAGGATTTATATCAACTTGTTGTCACAACAAAGTATCTAATAAACTAATTATATTCGCTAATAATTTAATAAGCAGTGACAGATGAAAATTTCACTCTAATAATTTTGTATGCAAATGTGTGTGTGTGCCGGGGGGCGGGGGGCGGGGGGGTTTAATCCTGATTAATAATTCCAATGTTATATCATAAATAGTAGAATATACTGTACATTCATACTAAAATAGTCAATTAGATCGTAGAATTATATTTGATTTGTATTTAATTATACTAAAATTAAATAATTCATTTAATAGATTATATTTAATCGTATTAAACTAATCTGTTTCAGCATTGGTTAGATCTGGCAAAAACAGCGATTAAGCAAGTAAAAGGTTAGTATTTAGTTCTATTGCATACTTGAATAAGTAAGATGATGTCATTTAAGCGTTTTGTTGTTAGAAGAAAATTTAAAACTCAGTTATCCAAAATTTGATACTCAAAAATTGTAGTATTTCAATAAGATACTATAATGTTAGAATCAATTTAAGAAAATTTTTTTGATAGTTTATATAAACAATCCTTTTCAATACTCGCGTATATTTCTAAAAATATCTAACTATAAGCATACACATATAACAAACTTACTAAAATATTAGAAAATAGCTGAATATATTCTTTATACAATTGAAACAGTATCAAGTTTGTTATATTTCGTACATATATAATATTTAATGATAGGTCATTGGAAATATTTGTCAAAATGGTGAATTTAATGCTCGATTTACGTGCGTTAAATATGTAAATACAAATTTCGCTGACAATACATTAATTTGGTTGTAAATTCATTTATACGTGTAAAATCTATAATTCTCCTCTAAAATATTTTGCAATGCCAATATAAATTTATTATCTGTAACAATCTAGGTTCGAAATTTGATCATTATGATTCCTGTAATAACACATTTTATTTACATCCTATTTATAATATTTATGTAAAAATATATTTTGGTTACATAATTAATAATAAATTAATCATTAATTACATTTTGTTACATAATGAAGTGTTATGTTACTTTTATGTTAATTAATGCGTAATTTATATTAATTATTTTTTATAGTATTTTTAAACGATTATTGATTTATATTATATTTTATAACGTCAATTAATATTTAAACAATTATTAATTTTATAAATATTAGTTCTGATATCGGATTATAATAAATTAAATGGAGCAAAATAAAATTCGCTAGGAGAGAAAGCATGTAAATTCGATTGTGTGTAACAATGAACAGCTGTGACCAAGGTTTCGATTCTTGTGTTTCCTTCCTTCTATACTCGATTATCGTGGGTCGATGTCACATCAAACTTTCAAACTCTAGCGACCTACTGTACTATTCTTATAAATCTAAATAAACAGAAGTTGATTTTGAAGGAGAAAATAGAAAATTAAATTAACAATTAAATATATATCTGTCTCTCTCTCTCTCTTCGTAATTTCAATAGTTCCATTTCAATACATGTATAGTATACAGATATGAAACGAAGAAAAATTTACATTGTTTATATATTCAAGTATGTTATCAAAGTTATAAATATAACTTTGTTATATTCATAAGTTATATTATACTTTGTTATAAGTTATGTTATAAATACAACAAAGTTATAAATAAAAGATATATATATGTATATCGATTTTAGAAGTTATTTCGAGTTACTTTATTCGAAGAAATTTTATTAACCGTAATATATTTCTTTGACACATATAAGTAAAGTATGTTGTCTTTATTATGAATATGTTCTAGACATGGAACCGATTCTGTTCAGTTTTCGCGTGAAATTTTATCCACCGGATCCTCTGAGGCTGAAGGAAGAAATAACTAGGTATCAAGTTTACCAGCAGCTTAAGAGGGACCTTCTTCACGGACGACTATATTGCAGTCCAGGTGAAGCAGCGCTGCTGGCGGCGTGTATCGTGCAAAGTGAGTACACGTTTTATTGCATATCAGTTTATTTTTTATTATATCCGACATTTATCATTCGGTATTTTAGAATCACAGAAGTATATCAAGCGAAGGTATTGAAAATTGAGCGATAGTTTTGGATATAAATTAGTGATTAATAAATGACGTTAAACAATTTAGACTATTCAGACTTGCTTTATTTATAACTTATGAAATAGATTTTTATGATACCTGTTACTATATTTTAGTAGTTAATTTAATTTTTAAGTTTAATTATGTGATCACTTCGAAATTCAATTTTATCAATAGTATCTTTGTCTTCTATGTATTTTAATTATAATGTATCGAGTAAGAAATTTGTTTTTTTCGTATATAGTAAATGTAAAAATATTTAGAAATAAATGATGATTTCACGTATTACCGTAGTTGGGTAGTATATGTAGTTATGTTGGATATGTTTGTAGTTTTTATACGATAAACTCGGCTATAGAACTTTATTTAACTTCGTAAAACTTTATTTAACCCTGTTTGACTTGATAAATTTCATTGGGTCAAATTTATATACTTGTACTTTGTACTTTATATTATATTATATATTATTATATTATATTGCGCGCATATATAAAATTCAAATGTGTATTTAAATTTGAAAATTTTTTATTTCGTGTAATTTTCGAATATTTGAAATTTATTTATTTTTTTTTTACTTATTTCCTTATATTTGTAAATTCGTCAACTGAAAGGTCTACAACTATTTTGGGCAAGAGTGCCGTTGTTTGAGACTGTTCTCAACTAGAGCAGCAACGCCATTCTTATTTAAACACGTAGCGCGATCTGTCGGTTATTGAATGGTACTCTAATGTATTCCATCGAATATAAAGAGGTATATGCAGTTACACAATATACAGGTTAGCAACCAACGTGTTGACTTTCAAATATTCCTTTTGGTATTAAAAAACCCAATCAGCTATTCTATTATGTATGTACATATCTATATACAGATATATATTTCCGTTTCTAGATGGTGTCTCATGTCCGGTTTTTGTAATAAACGTTTCATTGCAAATTGAATTCATTCACGCAAATATATAATTTCTTGGAACTTTTATTAGTGTAAGTTCTACTCGTGTATAAAAATTGAAGTTCACCGTAATAAATAACTTCAAAGTGAAAAATTACAAGAAATATGTGTAGGATTTCCTGATAAATTAATCCTATGCAGACCGAGATCTGCGCGTCTAATGAATAACACCCTTTTAATAATGAAACTGGTTTTTTTAATTAAAATATTACACTAAGTTCCTCTCAATTCTAACTCTCAAACACGCACGATCCTCTATTCTCTACGTCTCGACTACACACGATCTGCCGCGCCCACGCCCTTGCACCCTTATTTAAAGTAAAAACTCTCTCTTTTCATACACAGGCTTTCTCTCTCAATCACTCGACCCAATCATAAATATGTCATCCGTTCGCACGCGCTCCAGGTATCGTCCTAAACGCCTAAGTCGAAGCCGATGTCACTG
This sequence comes from Eufriesea mexicana, assembly GCF_001483705.2. Lineage (NCBI taxonomy): Eukaryota > Metazoa > Arthropoda > Insecta > Hymenoptera > Apidae > Eufriesea > Eufriesea mexicana. The sequence goes on along the minus strand of NW_016908208.1, from coordinate 139,856 downwards.
TTTATTATTCCCCAGATAGAGTCCTTCGCTGCTTGCCACCCCACATATGTTAGTCACTTAAAATGGAGAAAAGATCACAGGTGTTACATGATCTTGGAATCGGGAGAGCTTAATCAGTCACTGCGGACAAATTCTGCCAATAGGTTAACGAAGCACACAAGAATCTAATATTTGCATAGTTTTCATGCCTTTAAATCACAGGAGAGATATATTAATTAAGATATTAAATTACTTTAACTTTTCTTTATTTCTCTGATTTGTCATTAACAAACTATCATTTTCTTTTTTTTATTTTTCTTAGCACTTAGACTACTTTCTTAAATGAAAATACCTTTTCAGGTAAAGGCAACTGTTATGGAGGTTTTTAAAGAGTTTATTAATTGCACATCTCCTAAATTTAAAAGGAAAGACATACACAAATGGTGTTATAATCTAAAACTATTTAATCTATTTAAATCTTGATGAATTTCTTTTTAGTTAATAAGTAAAATACGTTTAAACAGTAACTGTTCCGTCCTGGAACAAAGACAGACTTGGAACACCCCGTCACGGGTTTCCAACGACCTAATCCTAAGTGCCAGAATAACAAGAACATTGGAACTTTTTAACGTGTCATATCATTATTGCATATCGTTAGAATAATTCTTGTTCATTGCTTCGCGCGATCACGGGCATGCGATGCAGTGCGAACCTAATTCAACAAAGTTAGGCGATGGCACTTGGGATTCGGCTGACAATGGACCTGCAGGGAGTCACGCGAGTTCGCGTGTGTGGTTAGGTTAGGTTTCGGGAAGCTAAGGGGCCATAAACGGATATTTTCCAGACGCGACCGTTTTCGATAAGGTCACCAGCGTGCGAGTAATCTCCATGCAGGTCACCTTGAGGAAAGGGGTTCCTTCGTCACCATTTTCGCTTCAGGAACGTTTCCTTTTTTTAAGGTGACCGATTCGCGAATCAAGAAAACGTCCTTGATCCAATTTAACCCATTTGCATCGTACGCGCATATATGCGCGGAATTTTTCTGGTCATCATTGTCGAAGCACAGATATGCGCACTAGTCTTTTATGCACAAGAACAGAACTGTGCATAGCCACAGATTGCATGCACGCTGTTTTGTACCAGAGGCCGTGTTTACAGCATAACTCTTATTTTAATACCTTTATTTTCAATAATTCTAAAGACTTCATTATTTTGTATTACGACTGTAAACTATTCATTAAGATAGAGCATTTCACGTCTACAAGCAGAAGAAATATTTGAACAAAATAAACCAAAAATAAAAGCAGCAACACGAGAAATTACACCATGTCCATCATTATCATTAAGATTTACTGGCCAACATTTTCTAATAGCCATTGAAACAAGTTTATCGCGGAAAGCTCGTAAACGTTGTTTAGTTTGTTTATCACAAAAGGAAGAAAAAAGATTCATTTTATCGGTGTGATAACTGCCGTGTGACTATATGTATGGACCATTTCAAGTACTATCATACCGTATGAAACTATTAAATTTAATTTCTCAAATTATTTTCAATGTATAACTTCATCGAACTAAATAAAATTATAAATTCTTTGTGCATGTTACTTTTTTTTTTTTCGTTCCTTTATCATTTTGAAATATTTCTATCTTTATACAAAAAAAATTTGATATGGGCCAATTCTCTACTTTTTCGAAAGATAGAAATGAGTTAACCAATCAGAGTTAGTCCTTTACCGAACTCCGATTTTCCTCAGTTCGATTACTAGGAAAATCGAGGAGTCAATTGTTCTTTCATCTTTTGACTTTAACGTTCAAGTCAGTATTTAGTCGTTCTTCCGTCTTTCAACTCAAACGTTGACTGATTGTCTAGCGTTTGACTACCTTTAAATTTTTCGTGAAACGTGCTACCGTCTGTGTGCGATTCGGTTATCGTCTAGCGCTCTACACATCTTAGCCTTTATTCTTGCTCGCTATTATTAAACTGATTGCTCAAGATTCGTTTGGCAAGCAACATTGACAAAGCGTAGCGTGGCAGATTTACGACCGGCCAGAATTCACCAAAGAATTCAAACGCGACGCGACAGTAACAGATTATCCATTTATTTATTATTAATTTAGTAAATTTAATTATTTGAGAAATAATTAAGATTTCAAACTTAGCCAAATATAGCCGAATAGTGCTTTATACGTTGGCATTATTTTTCAATGTCTATTTTCGCCGTTTAAATACTAGGACTATATATTTTTGTCAAACGTTACATTTATATAACTTGCTTATTTCTAATATAAATATACAAAATCCCATAACAAAGTCTAAATGTAAATGTATAAATTAAGTATTTGAAGCGAGAGTATTTAATCCCTAAGTTAGCCGCTGCCCTATGAAAGTAAAAAATATAACATTGTCCAAAAATTATTTATTTATCTGTACATATGTTGTTTGTAAATAAATCGCAGTTCAAGTAATTAAACGAAATAAACATGTGAAGTTGTATTTTAAGGAAGTAACGGTTTTTCTGTTGATCGCGGCATTCAAGACACCATAAGTGAAAAATCTCAGGAAAAAGATACATATCTAAAACGCGAACACTCCGGATGCACGATGAGATCTAACAGAGGTACAGGCAAACTAGTTCCAACTTGTAAAGAAAGGTTGGTATATCGTAGAAGTGATCAATGGACGTGAGGAAAATGGATGAGAAAGCGTTTTAATATACTTTCACTAAACAGTACAAAGTACCATATCATCTATCCTATTTGGATACCTTAAAATCAATCATGCATTTATAAATCTCACATTCGAATCAATCGTTATTTTGTTCTGAATAAAAGAGCTGAGATAAAATAAATTAAATTCCATTTTTATTCCATTAAAGATGTTGATTTAAATTTGAATTTTCAATTATAGTCAAACCTCTTGTAACACGATTAATTCATTCTACGTTGTATCAAAGCCATGGTAAATGAAATTTTAAATTAATAAAAGTCAAGAAAATGCGTTCTGTGTTACATCGAAACTGTGTTCTCAGAAAACTGTACTATGTGAAAAAAGTCTTGAACGAAACTTAGAAATATTATAGAGTTCAAGAAATTTATTCTGACTATTTTTAACGATTTTAAGAGTTTACACGCTAAATCAAGAAATAAAATCTAACAAGTCATATTACATATATAGAAACTACGATACTTGATAAGAATATCACGTTAAAGGAGAACTATACTTATATCGAAATTGAGTTATACGAAATTTGACTGTGTATGCTTATGATTTATTTTCACATTCATATTATACGAATTAAGTGATTAATAGGAGCGTTATTTGTAATGCCCATTCATTATGAATTCCACAAACAAAATCAACGTAAAACAACGTAATAAGTTTAATGTAATTTATCATGGTTTATTACATTAAATGGTAAACGTATATGTCTTCTTATACGAATAAAAATGGTTTTTAATTTCAAGCGAATTTAACATATTGGTCTATAAAGTATCAGAAGCATTGAATTCGTATTGATCTAATGCATTTACGTTATTTAAATACCGAAAAATATTTTGTGTACGTGTGTCATGTTGAACATAAATAAAAGAGAGTCCAAATCAAGATATATTGTTAGATACGCGCGTAAATGTAGAATTAATTAGCTAATTGTCGGTTGTTATGCCCACGTAAAACAATTTTATCACATCTCGAGTATACTTGGTATAAGTATACGACGAACTTACCTGATTTAGAATGATAATTTGATTAATGAATCGACATTCGATAATATATTAATTTTAGGGATTTTATAGACAGCGATGTTTTGACGCTCACGTATTTTTCATAATTTTTCTATCTTTTTTTGAAATAATAATTTTCCATTGCGAATCCCTCAAAATCTGTAAAAACATATTCCAAATGATTTAATTTAACATATTTGTTTGATTAAAAATTGAACCGATTTTTGTCATTGTTTCTACTTTATGATACATAATGTCACATTGTGTGAGAAATGGTAAATTGTCTATTTTATAAGCTGCTTTCCAAGTTGTATCGTACGGTTCTTAATGAAGTTGAAGTTCCTTATCTTCCTCTTACATTGTTTTCTAGCTCTCTAAACATGTAGACTTTAACGCTTGATCGATTTTACGACTTCACTTTCAGTAACTATACAGGTTAGATCTATCAGCTTACGAGACCTCGTGCTCTATGTTCTGAAATACCGATCGGGCAGGAAGTGATGAGTTTCGTTACACTCTCTACAATTTAAATCGGCAAAGTTAGAACGGCGAGGTTGTCACTGAGTGACAAAGATGTTTGTATAGTTGCAACGTAAAAATAAAGGACGTAAATATAAGTTAGTATATCTTATACGCGGAATAATGAACGAAATACGTACAAATTTATCGTATTTTTACTACTGCTATACCCATTAATATAAAATGCATGCAGATAGGGGATATGATGACATTACGATTTACGGCAGGCATTAAAACGTCATAAATCAAACTCATTATAATTATAGTCGGGTCAAACAATTGGCTTCCATATTTTTATCATCCGACAGATGTGTATATATATTTGATTTTAGACTAAGCATCTAGGGTGACCTTTTAATGTTCATACATTTTTCTTTTCCTTTTTTTTTTTTCGTGATTACTTTTAGCTTTCATAGATACACTTTTGCCAGATATCGATACGCATGCGTTTGAAAATGCAGCCTTTGGATGTAATACAGATACAGCTCTAGTAAATATTTATCACGCTTAAGCAGCCAATCGTAATGCAATAGAAGTTACGTTAATAAATTATACGCCGAATAAATTTTAACTGCCGTGCAGAATCAATATTTGAAAGGAGAAACATTACAAATTTCTTATATTTTCACAAAATATTATGTAGTATATATTTTAAGGAAATGTACTCTATAGTTTTACCGAATGTAAAAATTCCCTGAAAGGGAAATCGGTTTTCCCATTGGTGGTTGACAGGACCGAGGGTGGGCCCTCGGTCCGCGAATCACATGCCCCCAAAGAAGGGAGGACCGTCTTCCGCGTCCAGGTCTGCCGGTGGAGGAAACCTCTCCCTCAAAGGGGGTTGCTGGTGGACCACCCGCACATTCGTGATCCTTCCTGAAGAACCCGTTACTTTATGGCTCCGAAAGTCGCGACATCGCACATGGCCTGGTCCCTTTCTTTGCAGGCCTATTCTCAGCCAAATCCTAAGTGCTGTTGCCCGCTTTCTAACATTAATGGCTAAAGAATGCCTCGTGTCCGGTGACCCGAGGGAAATAAAGAATTGTTTGAAAATGCATTGAAAATGAAGATAAAAAGGACACGGAACTTGAACTAAAACAGCAATTAGAATCTGGCTGCCAGAAGACCGTACCGGTCTTCTGGGTCTATTCTAACCAAGGGACGAACAAAATACCGGCACGACATTCCAAGGCTTAACAAGAGGATTGTTATGACCACAAAATATGGTTGTAAGAAGAACACCTTGTCACCTTAAGATATCCGATATTACGTGTTTCTTGAGGTAATTGAAACAACCAATCTTTTGGGAGCTGGTGGAAGTCCGAATATTCTCCAGAATGGAATTTATTTCACTTAACCCATTTGCATCATAGCTCTACTTAAGGTGCCGTATTGAGGCATCAGCGACGTTCAACTGACGACTAGTCCGTATCAACGCGCGCGTATCAGCGCCTACTCATAATGGCAGTTAAAAGGATTTTCGCGACAAAAGTAAAACTTGTTAAGAATATAATGAACCGATGTAGATGAGATACTCACAAAAGGGGTCAAACGTGATCTGTGACAAATGAAGAATATTCAGCAACTGGTAATGGAAAAAGTCAGTTCGCGGATTATTCCGCGCTCGGTGATAGACGACAGTCGTGGCTCGCGGAATATTCCGCGCTTGGATGCAAATGGGTTAAAAACTCCTCAATATTCTTGCACCAAATAAACGATAAAATTGAACTAAGAATTTTTTAATAAGCCTGGACTGAATTGAATCACCTCTCTCCCTCCCTCCCTCTCACTCTTTCTCGCTCTCTCTTTCTCTTTCTCTAAGAAAAAACATGCCTTTTTGGAAAGGGAAATAGACATTTGTAATGATTGTAGAAATTTTGGTTGGTACTGACCATTACTGTCGACAATTGACTCTAAATTCCTTAGCCAATTGTCCTACGGGCGCCAGTGTATTGGCGACCGCCAAGACCCTTTGGAAACCTCTGATTTATAATACGGCTGTGTGCCCTGGCAATGAAAGAAATGTCCTAAAAAAACATTGTCTTCTTTCTCGTATGCCAAATGCTTCAGGCTAGATCTACCATGTTAGCGACGAACTATAATGGAGGCATTCTAGTGTGAACGTTTGAAACATCGATTTTCCCCATTACAATTTCTTAAAGAATATAATTTAAAATATACACGCAGCATCCTATGTTTGAACTTTTGAAATTAACTTATTTTCACCTTTCACCTGTGATTCATCTTTCGGCGATAAAGTTTTTGGAATAAATAAACTAATTCGGTAAGGACATGACATCGAGTTATTTATTTATATTTGGAAGTGAAAGAATAGCAGTCGTTAAAATGTTTTTGTCCGTGCTTCGTAACAATAATCTATAATGTGAGTCATGAATTGATTGATATAACAGATTACTTTAGAAATAAATTATTTACATATATTTAAATGTATATTTCGGTTGAATATCATAATAATTTTAAAAACTTGTAATATTGACACTTGTAATTTCTCACGTGGTGTCTTTGGTTTCTTTGTTTATTTGGTACTCTCATACACTTTCTCAGATTGACTAGCTTAAAGCTGACTTTTTATAGTATTACATAATATTATAATACTTGGAAAAATTTTTTCTTTGTCCAACAGCACCAAGACATTAATTGGTCCCAAACCAATTCCTTCTAAAGATATTTATTTGGGACTATCAACCATAGAGAATTTTACGTTTCTCCTTAACAATATATTTAGGAAGAAATTTTTTTTAATTTTGGTTCTTCTTCCTCGGATAACAATGACTCTTAGATAGCCAGCCAAAGTACATGGTAAATACCGAGTGAATGCTCGGGACCAAAGTCGAACCGATCATTCGGAACGATGCTTAGAGAAGCTGCAAAGAGAGCTTCAGTTGCTCGTGGAGCAGAAAAATTAACAAAGTAGGACGTCTTTGAGTAAGAAGAAAATCTCTTTATGGTTCTAGACTGGCAGATTGGTTGAAAGTATGCTTTCCATGAAACGTACGAATAGTTATAGCTTTAAGAAACTTTGAACCCATTTTTTTTAGGACTGTGGAGAAGATACTTTACAATTTAATTATTTAATTAGTCTCAAATTTTGCGCGGATATATTTTTTATCAGAATTAATTCAGCATGTCAGTTTTCTTTTTTTTAGTTGTTAAAAGTTTGGGAAATTTGAAAACATCGATAATAAAATTTCAAAACACTATTTTATAATTATCGATGTTTTTCCTTCATTGTGGCACCTATTTTGGCTCAATCTTTTCTAATTAACATATTGGCAATAGTGACGTACATTTAACAAACGTGACGTTATACTTTACAAATATTAAAAATGTTTTTACGTTTATCACACTGAAAGAAAGAAAGAAAAAAAAAGAAGACATTAATAGCTATTATTAATAGCTATTTTATTTAACAGATCTTTTTATTGCATAAACTTACTATCAGAGTTGACCGGTTATTTTTTTATTAATTTTTGTCTATTAATCTTGGTTCGTATTAATAATTAGTAATTGTATCAAACAACCCCTAGAAGATTTCGTTTAATGCAATATTTATATTCGTTGCTCGATTCGTTACATGATATACCATCAACAGTGTGTTAAAACTATTATTAGATTTTTTATTCCAAATTCTAACAATAAGTAGAATGATTAACAAAGAGAGTGCAAGTCCATCGGGTCACTGATTTAGTTGAAACTTTGCAGATTTGTAGATTTTGGTCATCCAGTTCAAGAAAATATATCATTATAAAGACAACTACTTAATAGTTTTCGAGATATTTATAATTATAGCTTAATTCTTTAACTACAGATTTATTTTGAATAGTTTTTAGGTGCCGTTTTGACCTAACGGCAACAACCCAAAATTCCTACGCTGGTGGCCCCGTTGATCCCGTTATCCCGTTATCCCGTTCGTAATTTAGTTTCTTTTTCAATTTATTTTTATTTTGTATTAATCTTTCGATCGTGAAAACATTTAATTTTAAATAAATTGCAAATAAAATTTCTGCATAAAAAAAATTATTTTTTACTCTTTCTGACATTTTTGAAACTATTAATCAAGTATGCTTTCCAACTCTTTGAAAATTCGAATATGAATTATATGGAATATGTATGGAACAAATTGAAGAAAAATTATATAAATAAAATGTATAGAGAATTGAAAAACATTCTTTTAAAGGAATGGAGCGAGGAAGCAGTTGACTTTAGAAAAATGAGAATTGGTTTAGTTGCGAAAAGTTTAAATATAAACGTCGAAACAGTTTCCAAAAAGAAGGAACAACTACAAAATATTAATGTTACCTAAATTTTTAATTATTTTAAGATATCGTTATCTAGATATTAAGTTATTGTAGCGTACCAATACATTTGTCCTCTTATAAAATGATCGAAAAATATATTTTTGTTATTATTTCATGCATCAGATATATAAAAATTGACATTATAACAATTTTCAATTTTTGATTGCATGGCTATACATTTTCAGGATAGCGACTTGTCCTAAAATCTATGACGCGGACGTGATCACTCGGTATTTTTTGAACACTGTTGCTGTCAGCTACATTGCATGTGTTCTAGATTAATTCACGATCAATAAAAGCATGAAACTCAACGGTTGTTTAAAAATTTGAACTTTCCGGCTCAATAACGATACACGCTCGATAACTTTCTTTAGAATTTAAGGAACACAGACGCCACGTGTGACTTCTAACCTTTAGAAGCATGGATACACTGTCTTATTTATGAACGGACTAGTGACAGGGTGCAAATAAAGGGTAAGGATCGGTAATTCCTCGATTTGTCGAAATACATATAATTACATCCAGCACTACTCATTCCTAGCTGAGATCAAATCATAGAGTATTCAATGTTCCAAGTTCTCGTATACAAAGATTGAGCCTGTACAAGGCCTAGTAATTGCTAATACTTTCACGAGTAAACATTTTGGTCTAGGTAAGTCTTAAGACGATTTTCCATTTAACTTACTAGCGCCACCATGGCTCATATCTGCAATAGATGTTTTTCATAAATATCGTATATACCGTTGAAGTATTTTCTAATTTTACTCGTATAATCTTGGAATTTTCTTCTTACTACGAACTTCATATCGTTTGCATATATTTTATGTAAATATAACGCTTCGTTCATTTGCTGCATAATCATCTTCGCGATCTTAGTGAGAGCTGTTACACTTTCATTTGAAATAAATTAAAAGACATTTTTGTCGGCATATCGCACGTATCACATAATTCTCAATCGATTTGTGGGTCGCTTTTGACTAATTGCTTTCTCTAGAAACTAATGTAATTACATTACTGTGAAATATATCGATATATTTGTTTTAATTTCCTTGGCGATATATTAAAAAAATTGTTGTCTGGGTCAGTGTATCGAGCCATAAAACAAAATTGTTACATTTATGTAGGTTGCTATGTTTGAGAGCGAGTGCAAGGGAACATTTGGGCCTATTTGGCTGATGGATAATAAGCAGCGGCCTTGGGTTCGGACCGAATGTTTAGGGCGATAGCTGGAGTGCACGTGAAGGACGAGTGACCTCGTGCAAGTATTGTATGAAGGGGTTGTTTATGAGTGATTGAAAAAGAAAGACTGCGTGTGAAAGAAGAAAGAATGCTAGGTTTAAATACGAGTGCAAGGGCTGTCTTGGGATAGTCCTTTACGGAGTTTTAGCGAGAATCAACGTGAGAGTGTCGGTTGCGTAATCATAGTGTTGCACTGCGTGGACGTAGCTGAGTTCCACGCGGAGGGGACAGCGATGGTATACTTGTGCTGCCCCTTTTTCTCAGTGTACCGAATCCCTTACGAGACACTGAGCACTTAGGTGTTAATGAAGCGCAGATTGTGCTTGTAATTACAATTTATTCTACGATTATGATTTGGTTATGTGTGATTGGTCTGTGTGGTGTATCGTCTTCTCCCTTTCCGTTTTTCGTTTTGTTTTCCGTCTACCGTCTTACGTCTTCCAGTTCTAGTTCACGTCTGATGTGTCTTGTCTGAGTTCCAAAACCGTCTGATGTTTTTCTGGGTGAATTCTCGCTAACGTCATCTGATGTGTTTCGTTTGATTTCTCACGATCGTCTGACGTCTTGTTTTAAAATTTGTTGATCGTCAAGAGGGACGGCGAGGCACGTCGACCAAGTATTATTGCCGTTGCAACACATAAATAATCTAGTCTTTCAGTTTATACTTTACTCCTAATTTCATTTAGCTCGTAATAAATGTATTTCAGAATAAAATAACATCCCTTATTCTCCATATTTGCCAATCAAACAGTATCCCTTCATTTATGGTATTTGGGTCTCTTCAACCCGTGCTAAACAATCTTTTCCGAATTACAGAAATCGCCTGTATTTATGCTTCATATATTCTTTTTCAGAAAGTATTCTCGACATGGAAAGCAAATTGCAGCGACAGAAGACGAATATTTATAGAAAATTTGGAAAAACCTAATGAAAAACTATATCCAATATAAATAAAATGTAATTAAATTCTAAATTTATCTAAGAACTAGATAACTGAATATCTAAAAATCTATATCTAAAATTAGATATAAACTAAATATTTAAAATATAACTGAATTATATCATGCAATATAATCTCTTCCATGCGCGAATGGTGCTAAGGAATTTGAGTAGGGTGTAAAAATATTGTATGTAGAAACTATCATAGCTGAAATTTACAATTTCGGTGGATATTGTTACAAGAGTTTGGTGCAAAATTATTTAAGAAGGTGAAGGTTACGATTAGGGTTAATTTCCGACATTCGTCTTTCATTTTCGCCTTTCAGACATTTTCTTCTCACGGTGAGTAGAATACGATGCGAGCACAAAAATGTCGACTTCGAAAGAAAACAATTAATTATAATTTTGCACAAAAATTTTGCAAATTTTCACTAATCTAACGCTGTAGAATACGGTTATAGTGGTTTTTACACATCACTTTTTGCATCCTGTATGTATTGTTTTTCTGTAATTAAAACTCATAATTGAAACTCATACGATAGGTACAATTATTTATTTTTACGTTTCTTTCGGTTCGTCCGAAGTGGTAAATATGCGTTTCATATATTTGGGTTCTTTGTTACTCAATAGCAGTGAATGTCTATGAAACTAAAATCTCTGGAGGTTTAAAGCAGCAAAGATATGATAATTTTAGTAAATTCAAAGTTGATTAATTATTTTCTTTATAATTATTTTCTTATTACATATACGCAGCTCACAGAGTTGTTTCTAAATAATCTAAATAATAAATAAAATCATCAAAATCATTCATAATAGAATCGTAATAGTATCATAACAATGGAAGCTTTTCGGTGCTGGTTTTGAGCCTTGGAAAGATCTACTTGCAAACACCATGGCTTCTTTCGCATACAGTTCACTTCAAAAGGAACAATTGAATATCTGCCCCAATTTATGTAAAAGATCGAAGTTTGTAAGTTTTCTTTGTATCTATTTTGTACGTATTTAGCGAAAATGAAAAATTTACGTTTATATATTTGAAAATATATTTCTTGAAATTAAGTTTGGAACATAGTAGATTTTTCGTAAGTTCCATTGTGAAATTGCTTTGTATATTGACTCACAGAGAAACTCGAAATGTCTGTGTCCAGTTATTAACTAGTCGATATCATTCGTGAAATTTATTCGAATAAATTAGTGCGTAAATAAATTCAATATTTTGTTATATGTTGTACATCTTTAAGTTATTTCTGGATATACGTTAGATATGTTTTGAAATAAATTTTAAATATAACGACATTTCTCATTGTCAAACCTTCTTATACGTTTTATTTAAAAGAAAAACCCAAAATAAATGAAAATAAATGAAACCAATTTTTTATAATTCATTTATAGTCAAAATAAATATTTTTCCTTAACTTTGTGCATCAATCCCATTATAAAAAATTGTGCTTTAGAAAAGAATTCATTTTATTCAATTGCTACATATGCATAAACGGGCACAAAAAGGATTGTAATATTTTATCTTATGACTAGTTACACTTGTTACCGTGTGGTTTGACCTGAAAAGTTTGACAAGTTGTTATTGTAGTGCAAATACAATCGCATTATTCAAACGCAATGAAATATTTCATGCATGTGTTATTTGAAACAGACAAGAGTGCCTAACCCAAACCAGAAACTATTCACTGGACACACGCGTCGTAGCAAAATTGATGAACTGGTTATGGGTTGTTGCTTCCACCTAACAACAATTTTGTGGTTTTCGAAAATGCTGAGCATATTCAACGAACTTACCTGTTGAGTTCCGAAATGATTATTTTCTTAATATATCATCATCCAATAATATATTAATTGGTTAAGTTTTATGAACGATAATAATTATGTTTCCTTAAATAAATAATTATGCGTTTCAGACTTTTTTAAGGGGAGATTGTAAAGTGATAGTTTAAAAAAATTGTATTTCCTCATCATAAATTGAAAGCACAATATTTTAAACATATTTTCCTCAAATTTAAAGTTCAAATCCTCCAATACGATGGAGTTACCATTTGATGACACGCGTCAAGTATAAAACGACGAGTATTTGAAATTTTAAACGCGTTTCCCACAAAATCGCATTTTAAAAATTTTCAAGTATCCAAGTTGCTTTTCTATACCACATTTTTTAAATCATAAAATTTTTCAAATTGACGTATACAAAATAAGTCAAGAACTAACTGACCGATCAGTTTCAAATGAAATTTATTTCATTCGCTGTTTATTTTATTAAAGATAGACAATTTTAACAAAGACTGGTCCTAATTTACAAGAAAACATACTGTCATGATCTGGGTTACGATTACCGGGCGCGGTAGCCACGGACGCACGGGTACCCGCTCGTGAAGTCTAAATTTTCTTCTCCTTTAGACTCACGTTGCACGTTCGTCAACGTCTGTTCAGGATCCAAGGGTTCTAAGCACGTGACCCTGCGTCGCGTTTACAGGATTGACGGCTGGGCCGATACTCACAAGGTTGCCGGAGGTATCGGAGGGCGTTGGTACCTCTGGGTTTTGCGAAGGTGCTTCGGAGATGTTGGATAATTCCTCTTAAGGTCCGGGTTGGTGTTGGATAGTTCCCTAGAGATCCGGACTTCGAGCGTTTTCAATCGTCACGATCTGCTGTCTTGTGGCGTCCGTTGACTCGTCCTTCGGCGATGGTCGCGAGTTGGGAAGAGGTTTCAAGGAGAAATTCACTTTTCAGGTTTTCTCTTAGACAATAGCGATTTATTCTTGTTTACGATACAAAAATCACTACGGTTTAATAACTGGACGACTTAATGACTCAGCGACTTAGCGATAACTTCATGACAATTGAACGATTTGGGACCAACTACTCGTGCTCCGTCCGTGAACCGATCTATATATTCGCGATACCCTTGGTGGGTTTTCCGATAATGCCCAGAACTCCGCATACCAAGGGTGTGATAAAGGTGGTCCGGCGTTATCGCACGTGGAAACCAGGTCCACGTTTCGTTCAGCCGACGCAAAGTTTGTTAACACGTTGAGTGCTACGTCAGTCCCTAGGGACTGACAGTAGACTTTTCGTTTGGACGGTGTGGATTCTAGGGACTGACAGCGAATTTTTCGTTTGATCATCATCGGTGCGTAAGACTGGCATTGTCATGGGTTAAATTATCAATGACAATTAATATATTGTAAAAATTTAATTCCCTCTGCTAAAGTAAATCTTTACACTTCCGTGGCTTTTTTCGACTGATCGTTTCTTGGTGATCGCCTTTTTACCTTTCTGGCATTCCCCACCCCATTATCTTCTGTTTATAATTTGTATATTTGTGCATTGACTGTACCATTCTCACAGTCCAAACGACAAAGTGAAAGAAAGTAATCTTCTGCTCATACCCTTCGGTATACTCGAGCGCTCGGCATCAAGTGCTCGCTAGCTGCCGCCTGAGCGGAAAGTATAGCAAAATCGGCGCCGCACTCAACGTGTTAACCTATGGTGGTCTGGGCGCGGGGGATGACGGCGTCCCGCGGACGTAACACTTCCCCGTGAGAATCGGGTCCATGACGTTTCTCATTCTAAGGTGGCCGTTGAGCGCGAGGATGCCAACGTCCCATGAACGTAACAATACAAAGCTGAAAAGAAAATCACAATTTTATCTTAAGTATATGTAATTTTCAATCGATGAAAGGGATGTTATGATTAAGTATTAAAATAAAAATTTTAGGTTCAATCCTTAAAGTAAAACATTATTTTATAGTCAGATTATGAGCGCTGTAACATATTTAAATGAATTGTATTGTTAAAAGCAGCCATTCAATAATTCCCCGTTAAAAATATATTCTATATAAATTTTTCATTAATAGCCAAATTCACATAATGGCCAATTCTTATTATTCTCTTTAGTAGCTCAGCCAAATATATCTGCGCTTGAAAATTTGTTTTCAGTTACAAAATGAAAATTGAGTCCATTAAAATTATTTATCCTTTACGAACTGAATAGGTTTCCACTGTCGTTGTAATAATTTGAGATAACCGAGCATAATGCATGTCCGATAGAAATTGTATCCTGATGCTTCTCCAACGTTATAGGTAAATTGGTCAAAAGTTATTTGATACGCTGTTGGTTGCCAATTATATACATGAAGCGTAATCATGTCATACCGATTGTCAATTGCACTCTATAATCGACTAGTTGGTTAATTGAAAAGAAAAAGAGGAGTTAATAAATAGATTCAAATTGTTGGTAGAATATTTAAAAAATATCAGAAATTTAATGAACTGCGAAAATTTCCTATTTAATTTATTTAGTACTCTAACGCTATCTACCATCTACCAATGAAAACTGCAAATAACATCAAAAAGGAGGTGAGAAATATACCGAGAACGACACCAGCAGCAAAATACAATATAATCAAGAGACAAAACAAAAGGCATTAAAAGATTTTGAAGAAATACCAGAATACCATAATGCTTTCGACTGATAAGGGAATTACCATCATCATCCTCAAAGTAGAAGATTACGTGGGAAACAGAAAGAGAGGCATTGAAGAACAAAACGCACAGAAAGCTACAAAGAAAACCTGGGAAAAACGACTTACAGAAAAGCCGTATCTTTTGTTAAAGCACTAAATCTGACAGGAGACATAGTATTGTAGAAACAATTATTTCAGAAGAATATAAAGCTTCCGGATTCTACGAACCTCCAACAATTCACAAATACAATAACCTTTTCAAACCCACCTGCAAACATCTATCACTGTCTTAGACCTCGAAAAAATTCTTCTTTTATGCTCTCAACCTTCTGCTAGGATATACTAACAAGTATATTATTTTGTCGATTTTATATACGAAATACGATAAGTTCATGCATAATCATAAGACGTCGAATTTATTTTTATGAAGGAATAAAAGCGATAAAGTGAACAAGAAAATATTCAAATAGACAACATATATCTTTGCCCCATTTCTATTTATTTTCTTTTGTTTTCTTTTCTGCGAAGAAATCTCTAACGCAGCAATGGATGTATTAATTTTGCTTTCTAGACTTGTACACGAAACAGTTCAAAGGAGGAATCTTCGTAGAGACAAAGCTAAGTCAACGAAACAGTTCAGATATGTAGATGATATCTTTGTCATATGGAGCCACGGAAAAGGTATTCTACTTTTCTCCTTCGATTGCACGAACTCTCACTCGGTATCATATAGTTCACGATGAGAACGGAGATAGAAAGCAAGATTACTTGATATCCTTGTGACCAGAAAATCAAATGAAGCTGTAGGTCACCAAACGTCGAAAAATATCTCCATGTATTTTCGCACTGTCAGCGTAAAATCCTCGACCATCAGCTCCCTAGTAAATAAAGCCATAATTGTTCGAACAATTCCAGAAGTCGATGAACGTTGTACAAATGATTTAAATTTAAGATATAATATACTTTTGCAACCAATGATACGACAAAAACGATGTTAATTATTATAAAGAATCGCATGTACTAAGCAGTAGTAAGCTTAACATTTGTAGTGAAAATGAAATAATCTGTAAAATCAAGATTACTCGAATAATTATGAATGGATTTATACGAATAGACCTCTACGCAGAAATTGAATATTGAATTATTAAAATTAGAATATTAATAGAAAACAAACTGAAAAGAAACATAGCAAACGATTTAACTATAGTGCGTCAATTGCGTTATTCCACATGTAAGGAACCATAGAGCGATTTGAAAGAATTTAAAGATATTTATCTTTAAGTTGGCTTTCAGAAAGCAAATCAAGATTGGATAAATACTTATTTTTTCCAGAAATCTTCAATCGCAATTAATATCAATGGACATCTATAAACTACCTCGGTTTATATTTCAAGTTGCAACGAGTCTGAGACATTAAAAAGCCCGAGAAGAATGAAAAAGAGTGAACATAGAATAAAAGGAACTTAAGAGATATACATACTAGATGAGAATGCATACAATTGGCAATTGTGAAACATTAAATAACCATAGGTCAGAAAATTCTCCTAGACAAATCCAGTATAATTACGTAAGAAAGAAGTATTTTGACAGAAAATAAAAGAATTCCTGAAAAAATGGAAAGCATCCTGACAGTATAAATTATGCTACTAGGTGTTAAGTGCTTGTGTCTGACAATGCGATGACTCTTGAGCTTTATTTTTGTATGTGGTATACCACCTTAAAGAAGCTTACTTTCATGCGGAAAAAGACTGTGTTCTGTATATCCTATCTAGTTCCTTTTGCAGAAAAGTTTTATGATTTTTACATCATAATGCCTTCTTAAAATAACTCACAATCATGTTGGTTGGCTAGTACCCAAAAGATTCTAATTACAATTAGATGACTCTATTAACCGTTTGTAAGTTCTTTGTGTGCATTTTCAAAAAAGGTAGAATAATAATTCCCGTAATAGCGATATATGAAAGACAGTGATGTAAAATTTCATTCAGAGTTGCCTCTTTGTCAGATCGTTACGATGAATTAAATGTCCATAATCTTTAAACAATTATCTTTAAACGAATTTTAGAAATTATTACGTACATAGTTGCAATTACGTACGTAATATAAGGAAACTCTGAATTAAGAAAAATATGTTTATCCTTACAACCGTGCCATAAATTATATCAATAAAGACCTGTCACCTGAGCATCATCTGGGATACACTACTCAATTTCCATAATTGCTTAGCTAATTAAAAAGTACATGATTGATGGGCAATAGTCCATGACATAATTATAGCTTATTATATACATATGTATTATGTATTTGGCAACCAGCAGACATACGTCAATATCAATAAGTTAATCGATCCTGGAATAGCTATGAAATATCTGTATATAATTTTATTTGGACACGGATTATCAGGGATCTCCCAATTATAACAAGTCAACTCAAGCCGTGTGTAGTCAAACTTTTAATATGTCAATGTTGTATAAATGAATGATAGTTAGTGTTCCGTCGTGGAACAAACAAGACCCGTTACGGTCTTCCAACAGCCAGATTTTAGGGTCAAACAATTCGACATAGGAATTTTTCTCTCCATGCCTTCAGCATGTTTCAATGCTTTACCTTTTTTCTTTGACTTCTCGTGTCGCGAAACACGAGAATCCTGGAAATCTCTAATTTAACGAAATTAGGCGACGGCTCTTAAGACTTGGCTGACAATAGGCCTGAGGGCTCCACGTGGTCCGCACACGTTGGAAGCCTCAGGCCCTCGCTAGGGGTAATAAACGACCGATGGGGTGACCAGCGCGCGGGTGGACCCCAGGTACCCCACCTTGGAGGAGAGGGTTTCCTCCACTATCGTTGCTTTTTGGGGGAACCTTCCCTTTCTCCAAGGTCACCGATTTGCGAACTAAGGGAACGCCCTTGATCAAAAACAGCCAATGATATTTGGCGAGCTCCCGATTTTTCCTAAGGCCGATCTTAGGAAGATCGAGGAGCTCACTTCCTTTCGAGAGCTCAGAGACACCGGTTCTCTTCAATCACTTCCGTTCGAGATCTCAGAGACATCGGTTCTCTCAAAAACACTTCCGTACGACACGTCAGAGACACCGGTTCTCTTGAAACAATTCGCCGCAAGAGTTCATCTCTGCAAATCAACAATATACCACGTTTGCGTCGAAACGTCGAAGACACGGCTCTTTTCCGTTCGTACAACTTAAACAGTTGCCCAATACTAATTTGGCGGGCAACACGTGTCGCAGTCGCGAGACGGCCTTACAACCCGTCGGAATTTCGAGAATTCGATCGCAACGCGACGCGACAGTTAGCAACTCGTAAATTCGTACTAATAATTTTCTTTACTAAACAAATCCTTAATTTAGTAATCACTAATCAAATTATAGATTATGTTCGCTTGTAAAAGGAATTGAATGTTTCCTTCTTGTATTAAAAATTTAAGAATCTCTCTAATTTCTACTCTACTACTCCATATTGTGATTCTACTTGGTCACCTTTCATTATTTTTCTAGAATTTACAATGACGTATTACTCAAATATATGTTCTGGGTATTCTTAGTTAGCTATTATTCGCCTTCTGTTTCACGTCTGTTTAATTCCCTTACATAATACATATGTATATATGTGTATATATGTGTAACGAAAGCAAATCGCTGAGTATCTGCGTGAAATTTATTGTATATAGTTATAAATTCATTTTGCTTTTAATTTATTTGCTATTTTCCCATCAATTCAGCGGGGTTCCAATTTTTTGACAAAATAATGTTATACTCTGCGTGTGAAAGCAGAAAATATAATCGTAAACTCAAAAATGTATTCTTAAAGAATTGTAAGAAAAATACAAATAAGAATAAATGGACTAACGATATTCACCAACGTTATTTTAATTCAAATTGACGTTTTCAATCGAGTCATTTCAAAGTGTCACTCGTTCTAATAAATATAAGATTGAGATCTGTGAAAAACTAAATGTATTGCGATGTAAAATGAAACGTGTGCTTCCGTTTCCGTCACCGGAAGAAACCAGTGAGATAAAGGTTTATTTAGAACAAAGGATGAACAACTAAGGAATTAAATTAACTTACATATCGTAGATATCAGTGTTGATATTTGACATTTTGATACAACTTTAATACGATGTGAATTTTTTCTTGGTTCTCCTTTCTTTTTTAAGTTCAGTAAATGTCTCATGAATTTCTTCTATTACCTCGAACGAATTAAATTTTCTTTGGTAAGTCGTGCAAACAGAGTAATTATTATTTCGTACTTCTATTACAACTTTTGATATATCCACGTGACATTTTTCTCTTACTTTTACTCGTGATATCTTATTTTCGAAAAAGCTACGATACCTTATATATACCACTTGACAAGAACATGTTCAAAAATATGACTAATATTCAAAAATCAAGTGCCATCAGCAATTTTTTTTTTTTTTTTTTTTTTTAATCAATTGCCGAACCTCTTTAACTTACAGTCTCTTCTTTTTTTAAATGCAGTTTTTGTTGAAATTTATGTCCAACGTCAGGATTCTCTAATCGGAAATAATTTCAAAAAATAATTTTAAAGGAAAACCGAGTCACGATTAAAATGATCGACAAGGCATTTTACGTATATGACACTGTTACATTAGCTGGTCATGATTCGGGATCATATCTGGTTAGCTGTCGAGGAAGGCGGAGCTGTAGGAAATTGCAAGTATCTCTGTTCGACAATGAATGCGAGTAGGATACATCTATTTGATATGAAACATAGTGATTCTATAGTAGCTAGGCTGTTAAAACAAACATGTTGGGCGCACTGATAGCACGAACTGAATAGTGATGGTCAGTTAACGAGGTAAAATCTCGGCCAGCTAACGCAGCAGTACTCTACTTTACCGATAGAACTGATGTAGATTCTAGCTTGGGTAAGTTTTGATACCTTGGTTATGCTACATGCACGATCATACGCGTATAAAATAACATATTTCGAATTTGCGTAACGTTTTATCATACGTATCAAATGTGAATGACGAGAGTAGCGACATTCTTTGGTCACGAATGTTGCTAAAATCTAATTAATTCTAAGCTAAGAGATTTTCATTGCGGTCTAACGCAAAGATGATGTTTTTAATTATAGTTTTTCTAGTAAGCTTAACGCAGTGCGAAAACACTGTCGTGTTGCTTTTGAAGGGTCGACGTATATCCACGCAACTACCGTGTGCTGCGCAGAAGTTAATTCGCAAAAGTGATGTTGCCGAATTCACGTGGAAAATATGTATTTACGAATGTATTTACGAAAGGAAGAGATTCAGATCAATGAAGATAATAAATTTCAAGTTAATTATTAATAAAATGACTTTAGGTAATCTCTTCATCGAAACAAATTTTTAAAGACACGAATGCAATTTGCCAAGTTTGTTGCGTTGAGTACAAATATGCGTTCTACTAGGAATTTGCGAAGTAAAAGCCGCGCTGTTCAATCTCTTCACCAGAAGACAGCTTTGCCGTTAGTCGGTCCTATCGGACCACTCTATGTATGCCGTTGGGACCCATTTCGAGTCAGTTCGTTTGGACTCTTGTTTCCGGGGATTTCAAAGTAACTTGAAACCGAAAGTAACCTGAATAGTATCTTGACATAGTTCTTAGTGGATAACTACTGCAGGGCAAACAGACTTTCAACGACCTAGATCGCACCACAACATTGCACAGAGTCTCGAGTGCTACTCAACTGACGTAACACAGATGCGTTCATAGTTCCTTTTAAAGTTTACTTTAACCGTGATTTAAATCGGAAACACCTTCGTTTGGAATATCGATACGTAGGGATTCGGAGCAAGGACTAGATTCAACGTCACATTTTTACCCGAGATGATGATTTTGACCGTGGTACGTGTCTCGAGTCACGTAAATGAAGTAAATTACAACGAGAAGTTACCAACAGAATATTTTATCCTTATTTCTGTTTAAACTAAAGTACTAAAGTTTCACTCTAAATTTTGAAACAGGATCCAAAGAACGAAGAGATGAGAAGTTACCAACAGAATATTTTATCCTTATTTCTGTTTAAACTAAAGTACTAAAGTTTCACTATAAATTTTGAAACAGGATCCAAAGAACGCTAGCATCGATTCACAGCTTGTTTGTTGTCATTGTTTCCCAGGCTCTAATATCAACATATGCCTCTCGGTATATTCAACGTTTTCAATGAAAACATATATTAGGTTGATTGGCTTTAAAATTCTCGTAATTACATCTCTAAGATGGTTCTTAGGCCTTGAAAGTGGAGCCTTAAAATCCTATTCGAGTATCTATTATAAGATTATGAATCTCTTTTTGAATCCTGAGATTACAAATGCCTAAGATTGAAATGTATGGTAAAGATCTTGTCAGACGAACAGAAACAAAGTTCTGTGTCTCATAGAAATTGCCGTAAATTAGGTTTTTGACACTAATGAGTTTTTTATGAGTACCTTGGAATTTTTTATATTCATCTCGCACGAGATGTATGTTCGCTTTTATAGCGTTGTCCAGTAGTTTTACTCGCTCTTGCGTAATATAAAACACGTTATTCTCTCAGGGTATCATTATGCTCTTTTTATGGCTAAATCTGTTACGACGCATGTTACGATATCGTTGTTTGTATACCTACAACTGCTCTTTTTGATTTTCCTACTGCTTGAACTGAATAGCATCTCTCATTCGTCTAAAGAGGTTAGTTTTCGACTTTTTGGCTTTCATCAACTTTTTTCTATAAACTACTTCTGACAGTCGATGTGTTACACCGGCAAAAACGTGATTAAACAATGCTCGAAAAGCACTCTCTCATCTTTCATATGTCAATGCCTCTCTTCCTACGAAAAGTAACAAAGGTTCCTCTATTTAGAGCTATCAGATCGATGATTGAAAGTATTCTGACAAGCTTGTCATCGGAATTGAATATCCAGCTCGTTTCCAGGTTCTCTTCATATTCTCCACCTGTAGACGGTTAGAATCCAATTTTATGGAGAACGAGAGGGTAGAGAGATTCGCTTCTGCATACAGAGGTAGATAGATACCCAAGAAAAGAATATGTTACTACCCTCGGGTATAATAAATATTCGTTGTTACTATTGGAATGAAATTTTTGTGATTCATAGTCAAATATGGAAGATGTTGCCATCGATTCGATGTAATCTAGAATAGGGATACTGATTATACCATCGGTAATTCTACCGGAAGTATGCAATCTTACTAAAAAATTGCACGAAGTATTTATTCTTACCAAAATATATTAAACGTGATATTAAATTTAATGATGTTAAATTTCCCGCGGCATTCTAGGGAATTTTATTCTTTGGTATTTGACTAGTTATAATTCGTTGGAATATTCAGTAGCTACTGTATTATTGTAACATCCGGACCTCGTTGATATAAATACTTGAATTAAAGCATATTGAAATACCGAGAGATTTATTGGTTATAACGTGATCTTATTTGAAATACGGTAATGCAAAAATCTAGTTTATGTCGTTGATCGTAGTTCTCGATAACCCATGCTCATGTCAAGGAACAATTACCGAGGTGACTTTAAGAAAACGGCGTTCAGCCAACTCTCGAGTAGAAATGTGGTGATTGGTACTAACGCGAATAACTACGTATAGTTGCGGATAGTAGAATAATGAAAGGTCTCACGGAAGTATAACACTGTAGAGTTGAACTGTGCCAAATAAGCTTTATTCGTGTTTGGTTCAGGTATATACACAGTTTTGTACGGTAAGGAGAAGGTACGTTGTTTTGGGAAATGTCAGTCGACTCAGGGTTGGCTATTGGTGGACTGTGGTTTGTTCCGGATGATTCGTGTCTGGTTTGCGGTTTGCGTTGAATTTTGCATGATAAAAAATGGTATGGAAAGTTATTTTGCTTTTGGTAAGTATTCGTTGACTCAAGGTTGACTCTTGAGTCATTCGTGAACTTTGGCTACAATTTTGGGCGATATTTTATCTGTTACACTTACATAGATTGAGTTCGAAATGAATGGACGAACAATAGTGACAATTTGCAACTGTGCAGTTCGTGAATCTAACTCGGAGGATCCCGATCAAAAGTATGGATGACGTTGAGGATTTTTTGACTTCGTATTCATCACTGCTTGAGATGTAACAGTCCGAATAAACATTTTAACGTTTTTTTTCTACGTGAAAGAAGTAAGTAATAAGGCGTATAATCATCAAATTATATTTATGATTACGATATATTTAAAAGTGGAACGCACGTTTTAAAGTCAGACCTCCGATTTAACACTGTTCTGCACCAATGCTTGCTGCTCTTGTCATCGACGACATGTACGATAACCATCAGTGTACTGAATAACACATATTCTACTTCTTCTGAGAAGTCGTCGATTGAGCTACGTCTTTTTTTAGACCTCTACTTTATACATTAAACCATTCCTTACTAGAATGATGGAGTATTTACTGCTTCACTGAGTATTTATGACAGGAGCCATAAGCACAGGCCTTGGCACTATATACCGCATAGGTAGTTGTGGCAAACTTTTGATTCTTTTGTCTTAACTAAACGTGTATTGAGCAGTAACGATTTAAGCTGCCTCCACTGTGTTAGTAGACAATTACACGTACACAGAGACGGAGAGATGTTTATGTAATTTTTAACAGTCGAACTTGGGAATAACGTTGATATTCCCGAGCAACTTTCACGACAAACTTGTATTACTACTTCAAGAACGTTTGAAGATCGGATAAGGTCTCCTCGCGTTCCAGTTTTGACAAGTGTTTGTCCCACTAGTTACAGATCTATGTATCTGATTCATTTTTTCATGAAATATACTAAAGGTGTCGGATAAAATGTGAATATTTATCTTTGAAAAATAATATGTTTGTTTTGTAATATTCATTTCTACCAAATCTGCAATACATTTTTTTATTTCCACAATGGTTACTGATTTCCATGGCTTTGAACGTGGTCTTGGCAAGATTTTTCTGAAATTAAAAAATTAATCGGTATAACAATTTCTACCTATAAACATTGCAATGAAGGACGGAAATGAAAGAAACATATTGAAGTAACGAATAAATTTCGTATCAGAGGAACAGTGTCATATTTTACATCGACTGATTCAAAAAAATTATCCGATTCATTTGAAAGTGTATGTTCACAATCACAAGGTTATCGATACTGTCATCATTTGTTATATCTGTTGAACTTGGAGTACAACTCAAGGTTTAGAAAGAAAGGGGTGTGCTGGTACTAGGTACGCAAATAGATATTCTTGATACTTTACAACGGTTTCCTTAAACTGTACTGCGCAAGTCAGGATTCTGTACTATCTATAAACAAGAAGAAATACGTGTTCTTGCTGTCTATGAATATGTGTGCGCATGTGTCTATGCCTTATTGGGTGATTTTCTATTCTATTAGTCATGCAGATGGTGGCTACCTCTTGTAATATCTTTAGCGTTCTAACAAGTAAAATGTAACTTCCTTATACTGGGGATAATGATATTACTTCCGTTGTCACTTCTATAACCTCTGCTATAGGCTTCATTATCGTTTCTCATTTCATCGTTACCTTTAGATAAAATAGAATTTGATATTATATTTTTATATACATAGCTGAAAAGATACGTCTGCGAGTGGAAGAATGCCTAAGATTCCACGAAAAGTTTAGACCAGAGGCTTTGTCAGAAGAAACAAATTGGTTTAAAATTCGGATTCAACGATTCAACGGTTTAAAAGTAGGCAGAAGTTTATTGTCCAATTATTGGAGGTCAAATAGAGCAATTAAATCGTCTCTTAAATCGGTTGGTAGAAATCTTAGATGAAATAAATAGTAAACTTAAATCATTAATTGAGGAATAAATTTATAGTAACTAATTAAATAGTAACCTTGACTCGACTCTTTTCCTACTTGAGTCCCAAAATAAATACGTACTCAGTCTTGTGAACGCAAAATTTTTCCGAAGATCGCGATGGCGTTTCTTTATCGAAGGTCGGAAGATACGTGGAAGAAAAGATGTTCTGTTTGAAACTCAAGGGCGAGCATAACACAAAATTAAGCAAAATAATTAACCGAAGAAATAATTTTTTGCCTGTATGATTAATAATTTTTGTTTTTTATAACTACGTGCAATAACGCAAAATTATATTAACAAAATATCGCGCTTGTCAATGCTCTATTGAGTTTGGGATTTTGCTAGAGTTTGGGTTACTTTGTTAAGTAAGAATCTTGAAGATAATCTTCACTAACGATTCTAATATTTAATTGCAATCGTTAATCTAATTATTGTGGCCCTAGGACCGCAATGTCCCAGATCAAGTGGAGAACTGTTTTATGTCCTTATTGTCAGCGTATCTTGTTTAAGGGAGGTATCAAGGGGGTATCGCGTCGTTCCCTTGATCTTCCTGGTCGCGTGGTCTCCGCCCGAAATAATTCGTCTTCGCGGTTGTAAGTCGCGAAGATATCCCGATGTGGATGGACGGTTCGACGCGACACGGTATCTCGTCGACTTAACGAGGATTCCGTTACCTTGGAGTGAGGGAAGGTTCCCCCGAAAAACCACGATAGTGGAGGAAACCCTCTCCTCCAAGGTGGGGTACCTGGGGTTCACCCGCGCGCCGGTGACCCCATCGGCCGTTTGTTACCCCTAGCGAAGGCCTGAGGCTTCCAACGTGTGCGGACCACGTGGAGCCCTCAGGCCTATTGTCAGCCAAGTCTTAAGAGCCGTCGCCTAATTTCGTTAAATTAGGGATTTCCAGGATTCTCGTGTTCCGCGACACGAGAAGTCAAAAGAAAAAAGGTACAGCAGTCAAACATGCTGAAGGCATGGAGCGGGAAATTCCGATGCCGAATTGTTCGACCCTAAGACCTGGCTGTTGGAAGACCGTAACGGGTCTTCCTTGTTCCACGACGGAACATATCTTGACTTGTATATACTCATCGTCACCTAAACCACCGCTTGGGTAAACCGCAATAAGGACCCGAATTTTTTAAACAACCAGCATCACCGAAAGACGCTGAAGCTAGCACACACCCCCAATATTATTCACAACCAATAGAATAACACACAGCCACCTCTTTCATCTTATACCAACAAATCAGTAGACAGACTAAACTTATAAACAGAAGATTCTTCCTAAAATCTCCAAGACGACTATACTATCATCATCTAGACCCACCAACAACTCAACGCAGGAGACTGTCTACTATAGAACTCTCTGCAGTTCAACCATAACCAGGCCTAGCTCTATCAAGTTAGAGTAGACCGCATCTCAGCAACATTGCCGCAGCAGCGTAAACGGGCCTTACAACCCGCGAAATTCCCGGAGCGAGTTGCAGTGTTCGGGACGCAACACTAATGTTTCTGTTAATGTTTCTGATCATGTTACTTTAATGCTCTGTTCTATGAAATTAGAGTAAGATATTCGGGAACTTAGCAGCTACCACTTTCGAGATTACTACTGAGAAAGATCCAATTATGTTCAATTAAAATGAAGAATATGCGAAATTGTGGCTATGAGTGTTTCATGCTGTATAAGGCTTGACAGAAGTTGTACTATAAATAAATTACAAAAATAAAGAATTGTTTCTTTGAAATTATGATCAGTGTAGGAAATAATTCTCTGCAGTCAAACCTAGTTATTGAAGCTAAGAAATAGCTTTGTTGGCGTTATTTTTCGCTTTAAAAATAGAAGCTATTGCTATAAAGCATTTGAAGGAAAGATCAAGAAACACTGAATGTACATACTAGAACTAAGGAAAAGATATAAACGATCTCGGCAGCCTCGATGGAATCATGCACGTCAGATCACCATAAAATTTTCTTACGAACAGCCTTTGTTCCAGCTTTATAAGAATCTCTCTTATAAGAATTTCCTCGCCTCTATGGTTATCACGATCTTATATTGTCCGCAATGGAGAGCGATTGAAAAGAGGTCGTTTTCTAGGACGGACTCTCCACCCTGTGAACATCGTTTATTGAATAGATAGAAATAATTGTTTTTGTCTACTCGTTAAGTGCGATCAGAAATTTACTCGTGGAATTCTCTATATAAATGCTGTATAAGGCGGAAGATAATAGTTTAATATATCTAACCATTTAAGGTGTCTTGTATGTGTCTCGCACATTATTATTGCCAAAAGTTAATTAATAAAATAACGATTTCCAAGTTTTTGTATGCTTTTATTTTCTGAGATACTCGTATAGTGAGTCACAGCCAAAATCGTACACCGTTTATCAGAAAATGTTTCATCTCGGAAAAAAGTTTAGGGATGATTTGGAAAAAAGGATTTGATGATATGTATTGTAAATATATCTATATTTATTATGTAGTGATACAAAAACAAATGAACTTTTTATGCACACGGTAAATTGAAATTGTTAACATTTTGTGTGGAGAACGCATCACAGCTAAAATCATACATTAAAAGAAAATTGTTTATAAAGTTGTTTCGTTAAATTTTTGTATTTCGTTGCGTCCCTTCGATTACGTTCTACTTCGCGCAATCTATTTTACATCGATCTTACCAATTTTTCAGTAAAACTGGGTTCAATTGTACTCCATTCCTCTATTAATACTTTTCTCAAATCATTTTTATTTTTGATGGTATGTATCCGAATTCTAATTTCTAGTTCGTATCGGATGTGTTCTATAACATTCGAATCAGGTGATTGCGAAGATGTATTTATTACTTTGGGGTAATTAATAAAGAAGCCACGTTCTAGCTCTAGTTTAGGATCGTTGTCGCTATAAAATTTAAAGCGGTCTAAAATTTCCAATTTTTCAGCACTGCTCTTTAAATTATTTTTCACGATATTTACAATATAAAATCATATTTATTCATATGGCTTTCGATAAATGCTAAACTACTCATTCCAACAACAGATATATAACCCAAACCATCACTGATTGGTCTCCACGCTTCACGGTGCAGTTTAAATTTTTTATTTTGAACCTTTGGTTAAGTCATCACCATATTGTAATTTTACCATCTGAATAAATGATATCGAATTGACTTTCATCTGTAAAGATAGTTTCTTTCCAAAAATCAAAATCTTTGTTCAAATAGTCTCTTCCGAAATGTAATCTTTTTTTACTTTTCTTTTTCGCTCACAAGAGGTTTATTCCGAGTCATGAAAATTTTGTTTTCTCGACACTCTTCTTGTTGTTTACAAATTTACACTTTTTCCTAAATATGTTTCGACTTAGTAAGTTCAGGGGCACCTCTTGTAAGCCTCAGGTTGTCTTTCATTTTTTGCACTATCCACCTTTCATCGTACGCATTCTACTTCTTGTTTGCAAATTTTCTCGACTTATTACTTATTCTATTTTCACTGTCATATCGTTTTACGATAAACTGGACAGTACTGACATTTCTATTAACACGTTGAGTGCGGGGCCGATTTTGGTATACTTTCCGCTCAGGCGGCAGCTAGCGAGCACTTGATGCCGAGCGCTCAAGTATACCGAAGGGTATGAGCAGAAGATTACTTTCTTTCACTTTGTCGTTTGGACTGTGAGAATGGTACAGCCAATGCACAAATATACAAATTATAAACAGAAGATAATGGGGTAGGGAATGCCAGAAAGGCAAAGAGGCGATCACCAAGAAACGATCAGTCGAAAAAAGCCACGGAAGTGTAAAGATTTACTTTAGCAGAGGGAATTAAATTTTTACAATATATTAATTGTCATTGATAATTTAACCCATGACAATGCCAGTCTTACGCACCGATGATGATCAAACGAAAAATTCGCTGTCAGTCCCTAGAATCCACACCGTCCAAACGAAAAGTCTACTGTCAGTCCCTAGGGACTGACGTCGCCTGAACGGAAAGTTCACTGTCAGTCCCTAGGGATTGACGTAGCACTCAATGTGCAATCTTCGCAATTTCGCAATATCTTTTACCATCTTCAAAATTTCTTACAACAGTTGATCGCTCTTCTATCGTAGTTTGCTTCATTTTTATTACTTTTCTATTTTAATCTCAATTTCTGACTTTATGACGCTAGTTTATTGCTGCTTGCTAACGAGCTAAGCAATAAAATCTTTCATATGTTTCATGATTTTATGTCGTTTCCAGAGGTTCCTCGCCAAAAATAATAGAGATATAAGTAGTATACAGTTTTGGCTGTGAGACATTTTTCGGACTAAACCCTAGTAACTTTATTTTTTTTAATATGCAGGAAAGTTTATTTATCTTTATATTACTTGTATATTGTCAATAGGTCGACCGCAATTGGCGACGGTTAATGACGAACCAAATCTCTTGAGGAACTTGTGTTTTTAGTGGACTGTATATTTTGTAATTGTTCCGGTTAACTCTTCTGAACTCTTCGAATGTTATTTGCTGACTGACTGGTACTGACCTAACTAACTTGTGCGATGCACGATCTTTCGGAGCCCATGGTTTCCAAAGGGAAATCGGTTTTCCCATTGGTGGTTGACAGGACCGAGGGTGGGCCTTCGGTCCGCGAATCAGATGCCCCCAAAGAAGGGAGGATCATCTTCCGCGACCAGGTCTGCCGGTGGAGGAAGCTTCTACCTCAAAGGGGGTTGCTGGTGGACCACCCGCACATTCGTGATTCTTCCTGAAGGACCCGTTATTTTATGGCTCCGAAAGTCGCGACATCGCACATGGCCTGGTCCCTTTCTTTGCAGGCCTATTGTCAGCCAAATCCTAAGTGCTGTTGCCTGCTTTCTAACATTAATGGCTAAAGAATGCCTCGTGTCCGGTGACCCGAGGGAAATAAAGAATTTTTTTGGGACGAACAAAATACCGGCACGACATTCCAAGGCTTAACATTACTATATTATAAATATAGATATATTTCGATTATATACCCATTAAATTCGTTTATTCGAAATATCTCTAAACTGTTTTATCAGACAAAACATTTTCCGTGTTGCACCGCGTGGATGTACTCTACGCGAAGGGGGCAGCGATGGTAAACTTGTGCTGCCCTTTTTCTCAGTGTGCCGAATCCCTTACGAGACATTGAGCACTTAGGTGTTGTAATAAAACGCAGGTTGTGGTTGTATTTACACTTTATTCCACGATTATGATTTGGTTATGTGTGATTGGTGTGTGTGGTGTATCGTCTTCGCCTTTGCCGTTTTTCGTTTCGTTTTCCGTCTTCTCGTTTTCTCCCAAGTACCGTCTTGTATTTTACGTGGTTTCTCCAAACCGTCTTACGTCTTCGAGTTCTAGTTCACGTCTGATGTGTCTTGTCTGAGTTCCAAAACCGTCTGATGTTTTTCTGTGTGAATTCTCGCTAACGTCATCTGATGTGTTTTGTTTGATTTCTCACGATCGTCTGATGTCTTGTCTTATAATTTGTTGATCGTCAAGAAGGTCAACGAGGCGTGTCTTCCAAGTATTATTGCCGTCACAACATTCCATGTTGCACAATTTTGGCTGTGCCGGTATTAAAATTAAATGTAGGATAAAGAGATAACATCTTGTACATTGGTAAATAATAAATGTTTTTCCAATATCTCGTTTAAAATCCATTTTTAATTGTAATTCACGTACCTCGAAAGATAATGAGTGTACAAAAATTTTTAAATTATTTCCTTGTTTCTTAACTGTTGTGAGTGAGTGTATACAGTAAAATATTTTGTGATTTGTCATAAACTCTATTTTTCTTTCTTCAATGCTTTTTAAGTTTTTCTTTTAAAATATATAATCGTTTCCTCGTTCAAAAATCTTTTTATTTCTCACTCGTCATCTATGAACGAGATGTTAATTATATTAATATCATTATCGTTTCTTATAGTTGTTTCTTAAAATGGATCTCGTGAAAGTCTTGACCATTCGTTATATCAAAATGTACGTTTAAATCGGTTTCAATGTTTCAAAATTGAATTATTTACTTTTCAAATTGTTCAGTTACGATTGTATGGCATGTTTTCTTATTTGAGGATTAAGGTTACTAGCTAAATTTTTTTCATGAAAATCCACCCTAGTTACATCTTCTGACGAATTAATTCCCGAGACTATAGACATCGAAGCTAATTGTCCACAGATGTAGGTTGATCTATTGTGAATGAAATAAAGCTACCCGTATCGCAACAGAGGTTAATGGCTTTATTCTATAAATACTTGAGGGAGCATGTCCGACAGGATAGGTCTCTTGTCGACAACTGACTCAGGATTTTTGGGTTTTCTTCCACAATGGGTAAAGCTCTCCCATTACATCTAGACTCGTTCAGGCCACG
Source organism: Eufriesea mexicana (assembly GCF_001483705.2). Taxonomy (NCBI): domain Eukaryota; kingdom Metazoa; phylum Arthropoda; class Insecta; order Hymenoptera; family Apidae; genus Eufriesea; species Eufriesea mexicana. The sequence continues at coordinate 108,463 of NW_016908208.1, read as the reverse complement.
TCATAAATTTCTTACGTCTATTCCATAGAATGTCCTACCGCGAAAAAAGTTAGTGTAGAAAAAAATTACGATTACTATATTACTATAAACTAATCGCTTATTAATGATACAGTGGTGCACATTCCACAGTCTCTGCATTTATAGTAAAGTAAATGTTAAGAAAATATATTGATGTCAAAGTAGCCGTACGAGTGCTAGTTAATTAATAATGTTCATCGGTTATACGACTAGTTTCATTTTTGAAGAAGAACACTGAAAATTGTAGGAAAAATAGAAACAAGTAGTAAAAAGAGAAAAAGCATTGACATTTTTTCTAATGAAACAAATGACCCAATATGCAATTTTAGTATGTATTTTTATATGAATTTTATATTTCTTTATATATCGAAATTGTATATCAAATTATAAAAGCTATAGATACGTTTATTTTTATAAAATTATAAGATGGTTTATAGATATACTCTCTTTTTCTTATTACGAGACTAAAAATTGTTATTTTGTTATTGTGTTTAAATTTTTAGACGCTACTATTTTTAAACCTCGGTCTTTTATTAAGCAACACGAATTGAATCCGCGTCTTGATTATCTATTCATTCGAGGCAATACGATTCAAGTATTTGTGTTGCCTTTAAGTGAAATCGAAGAATTCGTGTAATTTAGCATGTATTCATTTGTGTATTAATTTATGAACCATTAATATGTATTAATGTATAATAAATATATTTTCCATTCAGTTCTTTTAGAGGAATTGAAATAATTATTGTATCTCAATGATGCATTAGTTTATTCAATGCATGCAGCGATAAACATGAGACGTGAGTAGCTCATCAAGGGAACGTCTTAAGAAAGAATAAAATTCGCGATCCATAGAAGTTAATTTCAACAGAGACTCGACACGATGACGATTTGAAGCTTTTGAATAATCGTATCGGCTTTTCAATTTCTCTCGAACCACCTCATAATTAGCATTCGATACTTCAAAGGATTATACGTCACATCGTGCATATGCCACCGCGGCACAATCCAGATAATGGAATGTTCAACCCTTAGAAAATGAGCGCTATTTGGCAGCGAATCAAAGGGATTGAGAAATCTTACGCAGCTATTGTAATCGCCACTGAGGATGGGTAATGAGATACCGGAGAACTTCAGATGTAACCGCGCATTGGCTCGTCTGAGTTAAATCTATGCCTTGGCTACGACCAAGGATTAGCAACTCATTGTCAGTCGTAACGAATTATCTTCTACGAACTTATAAACCGTGAAAGATAGCTTATAGACATAACGTATCGTGTGCATCGCATAGTGCCGTGTGTCGATGGTAAGTTCACAATCGAAAGGAATTTTCGTTTGATTAGTTACATATAATGGACCTATTATCTCTACAGAGATTGGATACATGAGCTTCTAATATAACTAGTGATAATAACATCTACAAATCGGATCATATAGCATCGCATAACAAAGAGAATGAATAGAATATATATATATATTGAGTGGAATTTTGTAATTAATATTCAAAATATTCAAAATATTTAACATTATATCAATATTATATATATTAATATTAATGAATATATATTAATTACAAAATTCCAATCATCTGCTACTCCACTGATATATATAGTACAAAATTTACAAATCATAAGGAAGTCTTGAAAAGAAGAGATAAACTGGACAAAAAAGAAATGATAAACTCATATAAAGATACTTTGTAGCAAATATCAAGTTCGAGGATTCTGTTAAGTTTTGTTTTATCATATACAAAGTGTAATATAAAAACTATTTTACCTATATTTTTTCTTTCGTCTTATTTAAAGTACTTATTTATATTATATTCTTTCAATAGTTAGTAGCCTATTATGCTAGAAAGGGGACGTCTGAAGCACTGCGCTGTTGAGATGAGACATGATACGAAAAAGGTTGGAAACGCTAGAATAGAACAATAAGGAATGATGTAGACATAGAATCATTGAAACTATTAACCCGTGGTGAAATTGTAATGAGCTAATAGTAAAGTAGGAATTTTGGAAAATACGAACATAAACTCAGACGAAGTACAGTATCTTTTTTGCCTTTGTGTTCGATAACAAATTTACTAGCAGATATACACAATACAGAATCATAGCTGCAATGCAACGCGGATTTAATTTCTCTCTTTCTCTCGCCCCCCCCCCCCCCTCTTGTAGAGTTATTTTAAAGATAAAGTGTATTCGTGTTCATTTATTTCTATGGAAACTATAAAAGTGCGAATTAAATTGCATTATTTGAACATAAGCAGTAACACGCGAATTCCGTTATCAAGAACATAAAGAAAAATAACTTTTCATATTGAGAAAATATTAAAGAAACATCGTATTAGTATTAAAATAATATTTAATATACACGAAACTATTTCACAGAAATTATAATCTAAAGTCTGTTTGAACAAATTAAATTATTTTGAATCTGTTTCCTTTTTTTAATTTAGAATTAATTAAATTTAATTATCTTGATTAAAAACAATACTCTACATTGTTCCTTTCCATTTGAAAATTTCGAGAAAAAAGAATCTATAAATTCGAATAAATAGGTTATCACAAGACCTTTTAAAAATTTTCACGATACACCTAAAAAGTAGTGCACGCACTAGTGTACCGTGACACACTGGATAAAAATGTGATCTAAGTGATGCAAGTGATCTAAGCAATATATATTCTCCTTCGAAATGTCAAAAGTTTCTCTCTTTAAATATATTATAAATTAGAAGATTATTTACGGTAAAGCTGATAAAGTCCTCATTAAGAGTTCAATTGTCTGTTATTTTGTCAAATATCAATGAACGCAATACAAAATATGCAATCAAATAATTTCTTTCGAATTTTTCACTTATTGTTAGACATATTGTTAGACCACTTTCACAATTACCGACACATATCATCAATTAGGAATCATGAAAAAAAGTTATTAGTTATGTATCGAATATTACTAATAATAATACATTAAAAATGCATTATTAATGTTTATACACATATAATTATCTTTGTTAAAATATGCTGTTAGAGACATTATTAAATTAAAGCTATATGCTATCACATCGATCATGGCACCCATAACTTATGACCCTATTTTTACTACTCCTGTAATCAATTAAAAATTAATATAAAATAAGTTGAAAAACAAATCGAGAATTTCGAACTGTACTCATTATGTTCAATTAGAATAACAACTTAAATATGAATAATAAAGAAATCTTTTCTTTTCGATGATTCTCGTGATATTTCAATCCCCTTTATTATTTATCGTGCTGTTTATTATTTCTTGTTTTTACTATAGATGTATTTGATATAATATTTGAAAATAATTATCTGTATAATTTTCCGAATGAATCATTTTATTAAGATTTGATATTCAGAGAAAATATACACGGGCATCGAGAAATAGTAACTAAATAAATTTAAATAAATTACAACCATGCTTTCATATTAAATCATATTTTTTGTGACATTTTAATTTCTTACACCGTTTAGAATCATTTACCTACTTTTAATGATATTCCTTCCAACTTACGAATAAGAAATTCTTGTTCTTATTCCACTGAACGTTGTACGTTGAATTGTAATTTTAAATGTCGAAGAAATTTTTTCGGTCAATGAATTTCTTAAAGTTCGTTCTAGATGATTGTAAGTAATATTTGATGTTTTACTTTTTCCACAGCGCCCGTTTTTCTGCAAAAGTTAAGTATTCTTGAAAATATTTTCTCAGTCAGCATCGTATATAGTGGTACTAAAATACGGTTATATATGCCTGAAAAATTTGCGTGCTGTCAGTGTTTAACAATCTCTTTTTTTAGTAGGAAATGAAACTATTTTTGCTAGGAAAGTCTAGTTATCTGCTGTACATCTACTTATACTATTTTCTCAGTTATGGTATTTATGTGACGTTTGTACAATCATTTCGATTAATTGTTATTATTACGTATATATAGTTGGAGCAAAAATTTGTACGAAGATTTTCTATAAAACATATAAATAAATAAAGAAATGAATAAAAATTCTATCCTTTTTAACGAATTTTTGCGCCATAAATCACATTATCTTATTTTTTTGTTCTTCTAGCATATATTTCAATTTTCTACTGTTATATAACATTTTGCTCTTTGCCCTTTAATAAATTTTTATTATTTCTCTTTTTGGATTTCTTATTCTGTTTTTGCATAATTGTTACACAGTTGATATTCAAAATTTGTTTAGTTTTAATCCGTGTTTAATCCGTGTTTCTCAAACATTTAGTAATGAATTATGTAACGTTCATTAAAATTTTTATTTGCGTTATAATACTGTGTTTAAATTTTTAACGTATCGAAATATTCTTGCTTATTTAAAATTCATTTTACTTTCATTTATCCTATAATACTAAGTAATACCGAATAAACTAAAGAGAAAGCGAATTTGCAAAAATAATTGGATATCTGAAAAATTGAAGTTACCAAATTAAAGTAACACATTGTTTGATCAATTATATGATCATCTGTATGAAATAATTAAGTCACAAAATTAATGAAAAATAAGAATAAACACTATAAAGTCGCTTAACACAGAATTAGAAAAAAAGTGTCTATCACAGATAAATAATAATTTTTAACATGTCAAGGTGATTGAAATATATTATTGAACTAAATAGGTATTGATTTAAATAAACTTTTGTTAAAAAAGAACTTAAATAGCTTTTTATTTTGCATTTGTAAAGTGTACTAATACTTTTTACTTCATGAAATTTCGTCGTCTTTTCAACCTACCCCTTTATTTTTCAACAATTCACTAATTATCTTTTTTTTAATATATGTGTTCTAGAGATACATATATTTCTTATTTGTGAAAAGTGAAGAGAGAATATAGTTTTACAACGTTTTGTTCAAAATCGATAAGTGCATTTACGAATACTATTAATATAGATTACTATTCTTTAATTTCTATATGACTTATTGAAAATCACGTGATTGTTATTTTTCTTCTCTTTTTTCCTTTTTTTTTTTCTTTTCCTGCTTGATATGTATGAGAGATCCGTGTATTCAATTAATTTGGAACTAGTGGTAGATCGCTCAGTTCAAATTTCATTGACATCGCTACACTAGTTTCGAAGAAAATGGGTCACGAAGTACTATTTCCTATATGGACAGACCTGAATTGCAAGTTCCCTTGAAATGAAATTTCACGGGATTTTATTCCATTCTTTCTTTGCCGCTTTAAATAACTGTGTCCTTTAAATGTTTTAATTTCTTTATGCGATGTTTCGGTTTTCTCTATAAATGCTTGACTCGATTTAGATCCACGGATTTAACTATCCCATTACAACCGTTTTACATTTTTGGAAGATATACGTCGTTGATCCACTTTTGAGTTGTGTTTTTGATCCTTATCGCGTTGAAACGTATACTTTTTACCCTTTGTCTTTCCACTTACAGAATTACATAATAGATTTTTGTCGAAAATATCCATATGCATTAAGCTATCCATAGTCCCCTTGATTACCAGAATTGGACCGATTCCTTGAACAAGATTCTTTATCTCTGGCTTTCATCCAATTGTCATATGCAATTCATTTCTGCGTTCTAACCACTTTTCTGAACTTTCGATACTCTTTTTCTTCCTTCGCGTTTCGTTCCAATTGTACCGAAATAAATTTTATAGAATCGACAATGCAACGACAAGAGGATAAGTCTGGTTCTATACGATTATGCTCACTGTAAAGTAATTTTTGTATCAATTCTTAAACATTTACGTATTACATCTTATTCTGATTATTATTCTGATGATTGTCTATAACTAGTAAATTGGAGATTGTATTATAATGTTCCGAGACACTTGGACTATTCTATGAATAAAACTAATGATAACTTACGTACGTAGCATAGTACTAGTAGTATTAGTATTTCAGAGGAAACTGAATTGTCAGACATTGACAAACTATTGCACTCATTCATTAAACTCTTTGCCTACCCATCTACACGATTCATTGTCAGCAATGCTTTTGAATTTGAACTTTTGAAATGGCGAATCATTATCGTCATCAATTTGTTAAATGCTATCAGATGCTGACACGTTCATTTATTTAAAGATCCCTTCTTTATTTTAATTTCTCTTCTTTGGAACTGCGATGTAATATTTTGATTAATCCTCGTTGCCGTTAGATAATATCAAAGAATAATATTAAATGCCTACAAGTACTAGCACGAAACGACACAATAATACGATCTTTTTTCATTTTTGTCTCATCGATTCGCTGCTCACTTCCATGAATTAGTGTTCTTATTGGAAGAGTCTACTACATATAATTCGATTTATCTATATTGCACACGTAATCTGCCACAAAATCTTTTTCCAATATTTCTGCTAATTTGTTAATGTAGAATACGTCATCCGGCACTAGTGGGATACACTGACAATACACAGAAATGACTCATATCAGTATTAAATATAGTGATTATAATACGTTTACGGTGTACTTTTTATATTTAACGGTTACCTACAGTATCCTTTCTGTGCGTCTTACAGTATTAATTCAATAGTTAATACAAGTTTTTGCTACAAATTCGTTGGTATAGTGATAATATCTTCCGTGGATATCGACGAGACGTATTTTTTGGAAAATGTTACGGTTAAAGCCGCTCTATACTGGTACTACAATTGAACAAACTTTCGAATTCTACCAGCAGTTCCTTTGCTTCCTGTTGTTGCATTGCATGCGTTAGGTTCTTGTCCAATGTTCTCATTTCACGATCCATTTTTAGAATCGCGTTTCTATATTTTCGTGCGAATTTTTTTATTGCCTTTTCGATGTAAATACAATGGCTCTTCGGATAATTGACGAATCGCAACTACGTGCTGTAATAATGATCAATCCCACTTCTGGAATTGTAAACGAATAATCCCACTTCTGGAATTGTAAGGGGGTTCACTAATCTAACAACGTAACAGTCAGAATTGGCCGAATATTCTCTAAAACTCTCCTGAAGGAACTCTCTAAAAGCACTGTCTAACGAAACTCTCTTAAAGGAACTGTCCTAAAGGAACTGTCTTGCCCGCGCGCTTCTACCCCTATTTAAACCATTCATTCTGTCCTCATCTATACCCATGCTCTCTTTCCCAATTACGCTTTCCCACGCATTCTTCGTAGCCCAAATACTCTGGGTCACGTACCCCAAACATTTAGACTTATCCCTAACTCTCTTCACTCGTAACCGATACTTCCATAAGCATCCTGTTCGCACGATCCTTGCGCACGGTCACTCATCCTTCCGCACGTACTCCAGATACTATTGCTATATACATTCTTACAGTACTTCATTTCGATATCAACGTATAGTCCTATTGTTAAAACGATATTCAATAAAATGGTGGACACTGACACCCCCATTCCAATTTCTAAATAATTTTCAAACGTTTTGTTCAAATTGTGACAAGTTATTTTTCAGAAATAGATGACGTATAACAAATGAAAGTGTCATTACTAACTCGCTTCTAGATATAATACATTTTTGTTGCTTCTTGTGCATTTATTGAAAATATAGAACTTAAAAGTGAAAATTATATTTCGAAAACTAAAGTCGACCAGCGATTATATGTATAAGAAAAAGTGTTTCAAATTCTCGCCCTGTATAACATGTCACAAAATCATCGTAATCGGCTAGGTGTATCCTACTCTGTTTCTAGTTATTTAGCATTTTGCAATATCCTGCACGTTCTTTTTTTAAATTCTTCGCTTTCAACATTGTTAATATTTTTGCTTTTAAATAAATATGTACAAGGTACGAATCAGTTTCCACTGAGGATATTTACCATCGTAATACATAATTACAATAATTATAATAATATCCGAACGTTCTGTTTGTGAAATTTCCAGAAGCTGGTTTGCAGAATCTGTTCGTGTTTTACAATTATGATATAGTCGTAATGAAGTAAATTTTTTACGATAAACAATGACTGGCACGATCTATATCTCTCGACTGGGTTTCTGATATATTGTAAATACTAACATATAACATGAGCATAATAAATTAAACTCTAAATTTGCATTCTCATTAAGAGAACAGAAAATGTTGCAGATGGATCGATAAATTAGATTTCTAATTCTAACAACTATCTGTTTTAACAGTATATTCTATTATCTGAACAGAATATATCTTAACCATAAACGTCTTCCTTTGATGTACATAAATTCATATGTAATATGCATCTCTTGTATTCTATATACTCATATGTAACTTATGTTAGAAAAAACGTGTAGGTCTAATTATCTAACATATTAAATGCCGACATAATTAAGAACTACAATGAAAATGCAAAAAGATTAGTGAGAATACATGCTGATTGGAAATATATGATGATACTGACATTCAGATCTGAAAAAGTGCTTCTAAACTTTAAAGTACAAAAGAAATGTGACTATACAATTGTGTAAAGTTTTAATTGAACGCAATTTTATATCTGATATTGAAAAAGTAATTGTTCTATTATCTAAAAATTCCTATTTTTGTTTCTCAACATTTAATTTTAGATAAGGTTTTAATGGTTTTTGTATTTTTCTGTAAGATAACGTTACATTAACAGTAATCATGATTACTACGAGACTTCTTTATATTTGCCAATAATTTTTTTTTCGAATTACATATTCTTTATATTTGAAAACTCATCTTTAAATTTTGTATTTGTTGTATTCGTATAAACTTTCTTCGCGCTAATTCAAGCATTTTTTGCTTGCTGTATTATAAATATATACTTTCATTCGTTATACTTATGATATACAAATTATTATATTTTCATACTTATTCATACTTATTTTAGCTATGTATTTTAGAGATAAATCGGTCTCTGCTTTTTATTCTTTTTATCTAAATAATATTTTTCTGTTTCTTTTCTACGAAAGATTTGCTTAACCATTAATTTTCTTTTTATCACTTTAGGTTAAAAATTTCAGTTCTTTAAACCAAACTTGTTATTTAATACAGTTCCTTTATGTAACAAAGTTCTCACGATTAATGCATTTCATCCCTTTTTCTTATCTGAAGTGAAAAACTGAAAAACCATTTTCGCTAATGGGAATCTGATTACGATGAGGCAGAATCATAAATAAATTTTCAAAGTTATAAAAGTGTAAAGTATGATTATCGAATCTTTTGATATTTTTTCATGAATCGAAGAAGTTAGGAAGAAAACATAACTTTTTAATAATTTTGGTTCTTATTATAACGATATTACAAAATTTAAAATCAATGGGCCAACTGGAGTTTAAAATGTCAACCATTTAAATCGTGTTTAATGTTTTTCGTACTATTTACTTAAATGTACAGTTAATTTGCTAACTCGACTTTATAACCTCGTTAATTTGACGACGTCGGTAAAATTATTTTGTAAATATATTTTCGAAATTTCATATTCTGAAAAAATTCATAAAAATCGGTATTTTTTATGTTTTTTTTTTTCAAAATCGTTGCGTAACTTTCATTTTATTTTAGCATGTTTAATTATATTTTACAGTTATATCGAAGTACCATAATTAAGATTGCTGTTACCGATGCAGAACTTGTAGAACTTCTCTTGTAGATCCTTTTTTAATTAATAATTTTTTTACGAGTTTCAAACGAATTATTAAAATTTTTTCCATTAAATATATCTTTTTTATCTTGTATATTTTTTCCTAGATCTATCGAATACGTCTTCATTTCACTCCTCGACTTTGTTCGTCTTCTATTTTACTTGCTATGATCAATAGCTTACGAATAGAAAATAATAGATTTGTTACTCACCAAGTGTGTAAAAATTCCGGTTTTTCAAGGAACCATAGTTTACATTACATTCCGATTCTATCGATTTAACTTGTAAATTAAATTTATTCCGAATATAATATAGTTCTCATGGTACATGAAATTCAAACGCTTCGATTGTTATAATATAGTTTTATTAATTTAATTTTTACAAAATGTGGAAGTAACTAGTAATAAGTTCTGTACACGGTCAAGTACTCTATTTATTTGATACTAAGGGCGATATCGAGAGAAGTATTAGAATTTTTCAATCTAAAAATCTACCAAATATCATAGGGTGCATTATGCATATATTTGTATTGCACTTATCGATTGAAAATCTGTCCTGTTAAGTCCACGAGTTGTCTACTTATAGAAAGTTGTGTAACAAGCGGATTATTAACGAATCGCAATTAAGGATAGCCATACCCCCACTACATTGATGCTCTTGACTTCGGAGGGGTTTGAAAATTCGTTAAAGGTGAAGGGTCACTAAAGGGGTAAGAATCTATTAAATGACTGAAGGTTAACCGGTAGATTTACGATGCGATGATACAGGTATCTGAATATTTTTGTAACCTAAAACATAGCTATTCTTTCTGATAACTAATTAAACGATTATTTGCAGCAATAATAATCTTAATGATTTAACGATAAATTTTAACGATTCTATGCAATTGTATGTGATAATTAAAAAATGTTTAATATGATACATTTTCGTTGTTTCTTCTTTCTTATTTATTTAAAATACAGAGCATAATAGTCGAATATGTATCAGTGTCTGAATATATATTTTTGTTATTTACAAAATACTTACACTTTTTCTTTCCTTTTATTATTTAAACGATTATATGTAATAATTAACAAACTTTTGTATTTCTTATAACTAAAAAATATATTCTTGCGCAATATAGTATTCGTATCGCATCTGTTTAAAGTATAACATATTTCTGCGCCTGATTGTATTTATCGAGGAATCGAGTATAACGTAGAAGAAGCATCTGTTTGCAGGAAATGTGATTTCTCCTCATATATTTTCCAACCGGTAATGCAATTTCTTTTATAGGTTTGGATCATCCTTTGGGTGAAAATTAGTACTGGAATGAGCAAACTAATAAAAATGACAGTCACAATTTTTTGGTTTTATAATTACTACGAATACACAGACCAAAATTACTATTGACTTTTATCGAAGTAGAATTACGATTAAATCTTTTCATTATAATTTATTATAATTTTATTATAATCGTACATAGATTAGATTTAAGTTGGTGTATGTAGTTGCATGCATTACAGATCGGTAATTATATCGTTAATTAATTATTAAATATAGCAAGAAATGGTAAATAAATGGCAAATAAATAAATACAAAAAGTGATAATTACTCGATATTTATGTCATAAAGTAAAGCGTTTGAAAATAGAACTTTACAAACTCGTTTGATGGACTTGAACAAGGTATTGTTCATTTCGGTTTTCTTTCGCATGGTCAGATCATCGATGCAGAAATTTGTTGTAAAGAAATCAAAAAAGTCCTCTCCACATTGAAAAAATGCAGACGATATAAAGATATAAAGATAAAGATAAAGATGTCGGACGATAAATTTTACATTATTCTCCTTACAGCTCTGATATATCTCCTTGCAATTATCACTTATTTTTGTCTATGTTAAACTATCTTGAAAATAAGAACTTGAAAAATGACATCGAAAGCAAAGAGGAAGTAAATATGTTTTTCGAAAATAAGAATGAAAAATTGTACAAAACAGGAATGAGCAAGCTAATAGAAAAAAAATTATAGGCAAAAGGTTTGAACAAGGTGTAGAATTGCATAAAAATTATTTTATTTAAATAAATTACATTTAAAAAAAGATAGTGTTTGAATTTTATTCGAAAGACTTGTACCAGTATTAAAAATACTTTTTAAAATTATTTATATTTGTTGACTACAAAATTATGAACTACATTTTCAACAAATTTGAATCTCTTTCATCATTAACTAACAGCGAAATTTATTTATTTCAGAAATTTTACAGTATAAATATTCTGTGCCGAGAAGTGTTTTTTGATATAGATGTATAGAGCTTACATTTTTCTGCGAAACTTATTTATTCTTGTTACATTTTGATATTTTGTTTCCACAAATTTTTCAGTGAAATTATATCGTAAAGCTGCGACACATCGTTACAATATAGAATTAATTGATATTATACATCTATTTTTCATGTTTTTTACAATATGATATTCGATTCTTGTATATTTCTCAACTTCTGACGTTGCATGTACTTTCCTACATTGATCTACGACATCCTACTGGAAGATAATGTCGGTCAATTTAGTACATCGATGTTTTTCGAGATAAGAATGTTTTAACAATTCGTATACTTCATTTAGGATCGTTACCTGCTTATTGTCAGTAGATCCAGTCATGTGACATACACGTTACTAAGTATGATAATATCTCTTTCTTAATATTTAAATGAACATACTGTTGTATAATCTCTTGTTTTTGGTAAATTGGGTCAACCACATTTATGAACATTGTACCACGATCAATTATAGATCCATTTTCTTGTACTATTAGCTTAATACAATTCCGTCGATATTCTTCCTCGATTATATAATTTCTGAGAAATGCTTCGCTATGGAATCTGAATATATTAAATTTAGATTCATCCGTAAATATTCGTACACTGTCTTCGTGTGCAATTCAAATGAGTTTTCGCAAAATCGATTCCATCCCGTTTTTCTCGAATAAATTTCTCCTTTTTTGCAACTTGTTCCTTTACGCTGAATTCATTTAAATGACACGGGCATTTATTGTTTTGCCAAGATTCGCTATTATTTCAGTATGAATGTCAATTGCGGTTTTAAATCGATTTGCTTCGGATAAGCGACGTGCCTTCCTGTCAGCTCTAGCATCTGTTGTCCGATATATTAATTTTAGTACGAGTACATTTCATATGTCATTATATGTTATTTTAATTTGCTTGAAAGGTTATGGGGCAGAAATAACCACTACGGTAAATATTAGACTTATAGCGTAATTGAACGAAAATAGATAAACATTCATTTCATAAATCAAAATAAAAGGATCGCTCGATTATAACAAAAATAATATTAATTCCCGCTATTATTTACAACCTCATGCTCTATTCTCTATAATTTTATGTCACTGGAGGAAGAAAAAAAAAGAAAAGAACAAAATTAGGTCTAGAAGAGAGACCTTACGATCTTTTAACAGGAAAATTCTAAGTGCTAAAATAATTTAACCTTTGGAATCTTGTATTTACAATTTCGTCATTGTATTTTCAGAAAATTGCTTTTCATTGTATCTAATGTTACCGGATACGAGAAGCAATTCAATAACTAATTTTAACGAAAGTAGAGATTACGAGACGAATTTACAATCCATCGGAATTCGTTCCGACAAGCTCTGAGTTCAATAGCAACGCGATATAAATAAAAAGGAAATATATTTCATAATCTAAAAACTCGTTTGAAAACTGTTCACGTTGTTTAACTTTCGGAATTAATACTTGTTTTGAGATTGACACGTCAACAGAGTAATTTCAACCCATGGCTAGACTTCGTTATTCAGTAAGGCTTTTCATATCGGAACGAACAGAGAGGCAAAAATGTTAGAATAATACGATTTTTGGATAAGCGAACAATCACTTTTTCGGTATTAAATTTCATATACTTCAATAAAAATATAATCAAACAAAAATAATTTGCTTAAAAAGTGTTTTGCCAATCAACTATTACTCGATTTCACATTTGGATTTTTCTTCGATTTAGACTTTTATTCGATTGGTAAACAATATTGTCTGCACCTTTATTTTTTGGTTTCATTAAGTTTTTCCTGTTCGTATTAGTACTCGAGAAGTTGACATTTTTAATACAAATTTTTAATTTTCTGACACCGAGTATTCTTGTTAATTTTCTTTTGCTTTTATCATTATCTAACTTTTTATTTATTTTGCATTTTGATCCAATACTGAGAACTACTTAAACGTTTATTTTAGTTACTATTCTGACAGTGCACACTATTGTAGGGATTGACGGTGGTGGTAATTTATTAATAAATTATAACTGTGTACGAGTGACGAATTATTTCTTAACACGAATCTATATCGATTCTCAATTTAATATAACGTTCAACTTTACAATTCAATAACAACTCAGTTTGCAACAACTAACCGTCTACAACTAAAACTGTCTACAAAAGCTGTTCTCCGACCACTGTTATTCTTCTTTACATATCTTTCCCACCATGCACACGTTTTCCGATGCCCAATTTATCGCCCAGGATTTTTCCCGATTGACCTGGGCTTTACTCCTTCGTAAAGCTACGTGTACATGGTGGAAAATTGGCAATACTACATTATTAACTTTGCATCAAATTCTTATGATTAAAATGAGTTCAACTTAATGTTGTACTATTGTAAATACATATACGATATTGTATTCAATTATCGCTGCGAATCATTGTTTAGACGACAGAACGTTCAAATAATAGAATATTCGGATAATGAGGATTCCGATATGGGGTTTTGATAATAGATTATGTTCCGTCGCGGAACAAGGAAGACACCGTTACGGTTTTCTAACAGCCAGGTCTTTAGGGTCAAACAATTCGGCATCGGAATTTTCCTCTGCATGGCTTCTGCATGTTTGACAGCCTTCACCTTTATTATGACTTCACGTGTCGCGGAACACGAGAATCCTGGAAATCTCTAATTTAACGAAATTAGGCGACAGCTCTTAATACTTTACCGACCGCTAACGCTGCAACGGCATACGTACTTCCGACCGGTCGCTCAGCTTCGTGTCGCGGAACACGAGAATCCTGGAAATCTCTAATTTAACGAAATTAGGCGACGGCTCTTAACACTTTACTGACCGCTAACGCTGCAACGGCATACGTACTTCCGACCGGTCGCTCAGCCGTAGATTCTCCCTTGCGCCGGTTCTGTTTTGGCTTAGACTGTCGCATGGGAGTATCTGTGCGTTTCGTATGCTCAGATAAATTTGTAAAAAAAAACTGATACTAAGGACATAAAACAGTCCTCCAGTTGACCTGGGACATTGCGGTCCTAGGGCCGCAACAATATGGGAGCTTACAAAGCAACGCAACTAACGCAACTGAGCAACGTACCAAAAAGCCTAAAAATAGGTTATCGGTCGGTGAGCATCGGCAACCAAATTAATATCGGCACCCTATTAATAGGCCTCCAGTCGGTAAAGTGTTAAGACTTGGCTGACAATAGGCCTGAGGGCTCCACGTGGTGCGCAGGTGTTGGAAGCCTTAAGCCCTAGCTAGGGGCCATAAACGGCCGATGGGGTTACCAGCGCGCGGGTGGACCTCACGTACCTCACCTTGGAGGAGAGGGTTTCCTCCACTACCGTCTTCGTTTGGGGGAACCTTCCATTCATTTAAGGTTACCGATTTGCGGACCAAGGGAACGCCCTTGGTCAAATCAACCAATAATATTTGGCGAGCTCCCGACTTTTCCTAAAACCGATTTTAGGAAAATCGAGGAGCTTTCTTCTCTTCGAATCGTCAAAGACACGACTTCTCTTCAAAACGTCAACCAGTTCGCTTCCAATCGTCGAACAGTCTTCTTTGAATCGTTAAAGAGTCTAGAGCCTACATGTCGAGATCATCATGAGTCTGTCGTTCGACTCCAGCCACGACCTTCTTTTCGCTCGTGCAACTGAAACAGTTGCCCAATATTAATTTGGCGGACAACATTATGTGATCGCGAGACGGCCTTACAACCCGTCAACCCCACAGAAATCATTCGCGAAGCGTTGCGACATTTTTGGGTCCTTCGGCTGAATAGTAACCTGTGACGCGATATAGATCCGAATAGTGTTCTGTGCGCGATATAGATAGTGTACAAGATGTTCTAAGATGCGTGATGTAACCGATCAATTTCTAATTATTCTGCACACAAAATTTCTGTTCTGCTCGTGTTTACATTAGTATGTTCTATTACATATGTTTGAGTATATAACATATCCTATGGATTGTTCCAATTGTATGATACAACGTACACTCTGCATATTATACGTAATTCATTACGTATTATATACATAAAGATGCCATGGAAAGAGATGGAATTATACAGATGCATGTATTACATATTATAATAGAATAAGAATATCGAAATGTAATAGTAAATATATGTTTATAAAGTACAAGGGGAGACTGGAATCTATAATAAATAAGGGTAGTAATGGGTGCCAAGAACTGATTGCGGAAGTAAGACACGATAACATAAAAGGATGCAAATACTGGTTGAAGATAGAGGGTGGAAAATGTTGGTTATGTGAATGAGGATATAGGACGCTGAAACACATAATGGAAGATTGTGGAGAAATAGAAATAAGGCTGTAGATTGAAGCAAATTATAAGAGATAGAAATTGTGAAATTGTAGTTAATTCGTTAAGAAACGCGGAGAAAAGAAATGAAAGCAGGTAGGAAAAAGGTGTACAGATATGAATAGGTCTGATATATTATAGACCAAATTCACTGTTTACTCGGCGAACCGAAATTAATAAATTCTATTCTATTCTGTCCTGTATATTGTACAAATTATGTTTAGTTACTTCTGATACAAAGAATATTCTTACTCGTTGCATGCGTTTTATAAATAAATTGGATAGAAACATGGAACATGCTACTCAAAAAACACTGTCTCATATCCATTGCCTTTGTTAGCGATAAACTTGGATACTCTGACTTTAATACTAATATATGTAATATAAAAGATCACTTTTTTACGATGAATTGCACGGATATAAAAACCTTATTTCGCACATAGTTCTCACACCTTGTTATTTACATTACTATACAAGAAAAAAAAACGGGGAAAGACCCTCCACATTGTTTTATAGTCTCTTACATTAGAAATTTCGCTTATTTCGTCACTAGCAACTTAATTCAATTACCGTAGTATCAACTTAACCTAGATCATGATAACCTATGACCAAGATAATAAAAAGAAATAGCTGTACCTCCTATACAGAAAATAAATTATAGTTGTTTTCCTCACAATCTCCTTCTGCACCTTCGTTGTTTCATGTCGCACTGGCGGTTAAGTCACTAACAATACGCTGTTCGATTATTTCATATTCTGTAGTATTAGAGGGCAACAATAGCAAACAAGGATCAGATGTGCCACTTGTTTACGATTCCCGATGTCAAAACTATAGCGAGTGACACAAGGAAAATGACTGCGATGTTGCGTTACAAGACGTAACTATTCTAGCTTTTTTCATTTCATTTTCAGTTCCGTCCAGGCAGCAGAGCAGCTAAAATTTCCTCTTGTTATTAGTTGCTTTATATCGTTACTTCGCTACGTGTATACACAAGTACCCGCGGTGCCAATCCTGTTGTTAATAAATGTATTTTTTAAGCCGTGAAGTACCGTTTCGTCGGTATAATTACTCTATAAAATACAATATTGTCGACTCCGTACCCTGTTAGAGTGGTAATCGTGCTTCGGTGCCTAGTGGCATCGGTTCGGTGTGTTGGTGTGTGTAGTGGGGGAGTGAGTTAAGTGTATGAGAATGGGATAGCCACGTGCTCGTGTATCTCTGGTGCTGGTGCTGGTAGAGTGTGATATAAAAGGCCAAAGAATTGTTTTTTTTTTGTTCCTACTATTTATTTAAGTTATTTTTCGTTTTCTTTTCCTTTTAATAAATGTTTTTGCTTAATAAGTTGCGGTGCACTTAGTTATTCGAAAACCTAACCTCAAACATACCCCAAATAGACACAATGGAATCTCGACGTTTGGCCACCCTATGCGCCAAGTACTTGAGGTATGAGGCAATAATTCATCTCGTTTCCCCGAAAACTGTAACTCCTACTCTTACACTTCAAAATCAATTACTTTCACCATTTATACTAACAAATAAAAAAAATATTTAGCCCTATCCAGAGTTCTTACGAACTCTAGATTTTGGAACATTTTCGCACGAAACACAAGACAGATAAGGCAGAGGAACAAGTCAACTCTCGTAGAGCACGCATAGAAACAAATTTACTCTTGAACACTATACATGCTCTCTCGATATGAAGCTGTTAACTATCATATACACTTCAAAAACACACAATTTCCTTTTTAAATTCGTCTGTCATCAACTGTCGCCAAATAAGGCTGACCTAGTCGCGTAATACCTTTTTATTATAAAGAAATCTCAACGTGTAGAATAGATTAGTGTTCTCTGTGTGATGCTTACAGGTGAAGGCTACGGTAGACAATGTTTTGTCACTTTTATGGCTGCCTTGTTCAAATTTGGTACATTTTCGTTGAATATGATTGATCCTTAACCTTGTCATTCCGACTCTTTCTTCCTTATTTCTCGTGCCATCGTGAATTAATTTGTAAAAATTCTCATATATCTGTATGTACTTGTTCTTTTTGTTATGTTCCAAATTATATCTCATTCCTCTTTTATCGATGTTTTAATTTGATGAGTAATATCTAGACATGAAATCAAAATTGGTTGCTCTTTTATAGTATATATTTTTACATCCAATTGCTTATAATAGTATGTACAGTAAAGGGAGCAGAGGAGATGGCTGATTAAATAACTTTACTATTCGGTGGCGAATTCTACAACACTCTTCGTACGTTACAATACTCGTTTCTAAAGCTACGTGTCCATTTTAGAGTAAAACTGACACGAGTTGCTCTCGAGAGTGGAGACAGCGTTTGAGAGTGAACTTTCTAGCAAGAGTTGTGTTGCGAGTTGCTCGCGAGTGGACACAATAATCCATTGCTCTCGAAGAGTTACTAGTAGAATTCGAAATGGTATCGAAATTCTGAGAGTACTCTCGGATAGAAGCGAGAACACTTGAAACGATTATCAAAACGTGTGACGGTTAAACAAAACAACTATCTGTTCGAGGGACAAGCCTATCGACTGGACGTTTAAGTTCAGATTAGGCGTGGAATTAGATATGTTTAGCGTATGTGTGAATGAATGAAAAGTCACTGAAAGATGGTCGGTCCATTCTGAGAGCTCTACATGAGAGTCAATTCTCGGCGAGTTTTCAATCGCCTACCTCAGAGTAAAACTGTGCATAGTTGTTTCCAAATGGGCATACAATTTGAGAGTATTCTCGAGAGCAACTATTTCGAGAAGCTCTCAAATGGACACGTGGCTTAAGAGACCGTAGAGTAGTTAACACGTTCCCTACTGCGTGGGGCGTATGCGCCCCACGCTAAACTTTCCGTTCAAGCCATTCGGTATTATCATTGTAAAATGAAGAATTTTTTAAAAATTCATTATGCAGTCAATTATGTGCATCTTAATACTATTTCCGATTCGTTCATTTGATCGTGGTGCGTATACGTCCCACGCGGCGTGGTGGTCAATTTTTTTTACCACAACTTGTTTCAACTGCACTTCTTGTTAATCCTTGAAATATCGTTTCCGGTATTCCGTTCATCCTTTTGTTTAGGACAGACTGTGTATCTAAATACGATGGATCTGAAATTTTACATGTACCAGTGTTGCGATCCTAGGACCGCAATGTCCCAGGTTAAGTGGAAGACTGTTTTATGTCCTTATTGTCAGTGTCCCTTGACTTCTGTACACTCATTGTCACCTAAGTCACCACTTAGGTAAACCGTAAGAGGCAACAATATATCACCCTTAAGATGACAGGCATAAGGACCCAGATTGTTTAAACAATCACCACCACTGAAAGACGCTGGAGCTAGCACACACCCCCAATATTATTCGAAACCAATCAGTAGACAGAGGAAGCTTATAAAACCACCGACAGAACAGTCACGAAGAGAGTTTTCCTAAAATACAGTCCATTTAACACTTTGAAGCTGGACACAACCTTCCTCAATGAACCGTTCGTCACTAATCGTCGCCAACTAAGATCGACCTAGTGACGATACACACTTTTCGTGTTTCGATCAGTCATTTATTCGCGTGCCGTTGATACGACAATTATTGCTTCACTGAAGCTGGGATTTATTTATAGTTCAGTGTGTTTCTAAAGTACAATAAACGAAGGAAATATGGTACTATTTCAGTGTTATAGATTAGCATATTTTGCATTTAAAAATGTTTGCATTTTTTCCCTCCTTCTCTTCCTCAGAGTTTTTCCAAATTTTACAATAATTGCGCCTTATAAGCGGACGTGGCATCACACAGCAGCAGTTTTTCAAGTGATGATTCTGACGTGCCACTCGCAGAAATTCTAACAAAACGCTGTCAAATTACACGAGTAAACTTTTCCGATGATTATTCTGACAGTTTAGAGGAAATCATACCTCTCCATCGTCTTTCTACACGCGGAACTAGGATTTTATCCAGTAATGAAGACGAAGATGCTGAACCTTCTGTAAACAATATAACTACTTCGCATATAGATTGGGCTGATCGCACCGGAAACCAACCACGCCTTACGCCTTTCGTTGGTTCACCGGGTTTCAAAATATTTAATGCAACTTATGAAAAACCAGAATATATTTATTTTTTGCTTGTGAATGATGAATTCTTCGAACTTGTAGTTATAGAAACCAATCGGTATGCGCAAAAATTACTATTAGAACAAACATCATCGCGCTTAGATGAATGGAAACCAACGGACAAAAGCGAGATAAAACGTTTTCTTGGACTTATTATATGGATGGGGATTGTAAAGCTTCCAGAAATAAGTTTGTACTGGTCCAAAGATCCGGCATATTCGCAGACTCTTCCATCTTCGATAATGTCAAGGAATCGGTTTGAACTTTTGTTGCGAATGTTGCATTTTAACGTCAACGAAAAAGAAAATGTGAACGACCGCTTGTATGAAATTAGAACAATAATTGATATGTTAGATGAAAATTTTGAAAAGTATTTTGAACCAGGCGAAATTGTTTTGTCTTCAAACAATATATAAAACAAAAGCAACATAAGTACGGTATCAAAATATTCAAATTATGTTCAACACCAGGATACACGATCACCTTCAAAATTTATTGTAGGAAAAACCGGATATGGAGGAAACAGCGCCTACCAATGTTGTTCTGTCGATGTGTAAAAATATATTTGGCAAAGGTCATACAATATGTATCGATAATTGGTACACAAGTATCGAATTAGCCAAGAAGCTAGTCGCTCAAAATACTCATCTGGTTGGAACAATGCAATCAAATCGCCGTGGAATTCCAAAAGATCTACTTTCAAATAAATTACAGCGATATGAATATATTGCTAAGGGAAGCAATGATGGTTTGACAATATTGAAATGGATGGACAAGCGTGATGTCATTCTATTATCAACGAAGCATTCTAATGAAACTGTGGATATGTAGAAAAGGGGGAATATATATATATATATATATATCAGCATTTTATCCGCAAATTGCTGATAGTTAATGTCAGTAAACATATTTTAGTGAGATGAAGTGTTCGAGCGTTAATCAACGCTGCACGATGTCAATTTGGAATTACTTTTTGCTGGATATTAACGACTATGCTCTTCTAGAAATGAAAGTTCTTTTAAATATTCGAAATAATAAACGAAATGTAGTGGAAGTAAATTAATATTAAATGATGGTTAATGCGCTAAGTTAAAATAAAAAATTAATTAACAGCTTATTTCTTCAATTTACTACTTAGGTTAAATACATTATAGCTTCAAACTGTAGTGCCAACGTAAGTTCTCAGTGTCGACGATATCAATGATACTATTTCCACATCAATTAGACTGTTAATAAATAATTTATGGTTGTTGAGTACTGATGATTGACGAATTATACGTTCGTTTGAATACTTAATGATACCATATCATTTTAACCTTTGTCACCCGCCATGTTTTATACGTATGTATACCACCAATTTTGAAGATTAAGATAATATTGAAATAAACACAAGGAATAGCAATAAATGATATTTATCGAGAGCGTAACTTTTGTAATGTTCCATATCATGAAATTTTACGAAACAGTTATCTACATGCATAACAGGTGTTACGGACCCAATCCGTTGTGCTCTAAGATCGTTGTGGCGGGCACGTGTGATAGGGTGTTGTAAGACCAACGTGTGCTGTCGGTGCGGCTCGAATTTATCGAATGTTTCAGTATGCTTCGAGTCGCTGTTCCAATGGCTGATTGATGTCACACAACCTTGTGTCCGATTTGTTTTTGTAGCGAATAATCACTCAACAGAATGATTATTCACAAGGACTTGTACTTGTAGAATGACTTCTTGACTGTTTGTGAACGACTGACTCACTGACTTGATTGTGTAAGACTGAATGTCTATGAATGTCTGACTGTGCGATGCACGATCTTACAAAGCCAAGGATTGTTAAAATAAAATCGGTTTCCTGATTGGCGGATGTTCGAACCGAGGGTAGGCCTTCGGTCTGCGAATCAGTTGCCCCCAAAGAGGGAAGGAACGTTCTCTACGACAAGGTCGCTGGTGGAGGAAACCTCTGCCACAGAGTGGGGTTGTTGGCGGGCCATCCGCACATTCGTGAACCTTCTTCAGAGGTAACCGTCAGTTTATGACTTCGAAAATCGTGAAATCGCACATGGCCTGGTTCTTTCTTTTACAGGCCTATTGTCAGCCAAATCCTAAGTGCTGTTGCCTGCCTTCTAAATCAATGGCTACAGAATACCTCGTGTCCTATGACCCAAGGAAATAAAGAACAATTTGTAAAGTATATTGAAAATGAAGAAAATAGAAGACACGGAACTTGAAATGAAACAGCAATTAGAATCTGGCTGCCAGAAGACTGTAACGGATCTTCTGGGTCTGGGGTTTGTCCCAAGATGAGACAACGTGTGTGACTTAATAATCCTAAACATTCGTCGATATGATTTATAGGTACATGAAAATTTAGCTTGATCCTTATTCCGAGTCCTCTTATCTGTTTTTCGTTATTGAGTTTAGATTTTATCCTAATATCAAAAATAACACATATTTATAAGAATTGCTTGGTGCCTCCCGAACACTGCAACTCGCTCGGGGAGTTTCGCGGAGTTGTAAGGCCCATTTACGCAGATGCGGCAATGTTGCTGGGATGCAGCCTATTCTAAATTAATAGAACTAGGCCTGGTTATGGTTGAACTATAGAGAGTTCTATAGTAAACTGTTTCCTGCACTGAATTGATGGCGGATCTTGAATGATAGTCTAGTCGTGATAATTTCCCGGTCTTCTTGGGATTTTTAGAACTTTTTCGTGACTGCTCCGTCCGTGGTTTTATAAGTTTCGTCTATCTACTGATTGGTCGGTATAATGTAAGAGGTGGATGTGTGTCATTCTGTGGTGGTGGAAGTTTAAATAATTTTGGTCCTTGTTACGGTTTACCCAAGCGGTGGCTTAGGTGACGATGTGTATACAAGCATGGGACGCTAGCAATGACATAAAACAGTCCTCCACTTGACCTAGGACATTTTGGTCCTAGGGCCGCAACAGAGCCAAATTAGGGTAGATTAGCTTAGTAATAGTTTAAAAGTATGTAAATACGAGAAAAAATATCATGATTCTGTACTTACTACGGTAGTAGATTGGCTTCGGTGTAGCTTCATTAGTCTGATCGAAAAAATAGCGATGGAAATTGTAAACGTTAATCTTTCATTTTTATGTTATTAGTTGCGACAATGTTGGTATATTGCCTGAACCAACTATAAGTAATTGTAATTCAGAGCAAAAGATACATAAACTGTCCGTAAATTCTTGAAATAACCAAAAGATTTACTGAAACTTCATATAACTTTCACAATATGTTCAAACTCTAGGAAAATATAGCAATTATATTTGTAATTTTATGAAGAAGCTATGTATCATTTAGAAATTAAAATTGAATTTGTACTCAAGTAAATTGTCGCTACTTAAATGCAAAAAATAGTAATTTTATTGTTTTTTAAAATTGTTTTTTAAAAAATTGAGTTCTTCTCCATGTTTTGATTCGATAAGTCTCAAACGATTACTACGATATATCATCAAACTATCGTAGATAATTAAAATTAGTCGAGAAACTGGTAGTGACTGGTAGTGACATCATGAGATGAGCTTACTTTTCCAGACACTTTTGCACGCACCATAAACCAATTTTATCAAAGACAAATATTTAAGTCCCTTTCCTAAAAATTAGATCGTAGATGTGGACATCTGTCAATTTTTAAAAATATTTATGTTTAGTTAGTTTCAATATTTTAGATTGCGTTATTATCAGGAAAGATACTGATAACTGAACGACTGTTTGACCTATCCCGCTCAATAAGAATAGAAGTGTCGTAACCTTCCCTTACGATTAATGGCTGCTTGACGTTGCGACACGCCACGTGCTTGACTTTTGACCGTTGGAGTAGCGGATCTAATTACCAATGACCGAGACACAGACGCGCAGTCATACCTATGGATGGACGAGTAAGAGCAGAATGCCTCTGATCGACCAGAATATATCCGATTAGATCTAACCCTGTTTACTATGACTAGAAAATTCTGATGGGTTATTTATGGTGTATAACGATGTGGCTCTATAATTTTATAGATAGAACGAATATCGAATCAGATAGAGCATAAATACGACGAATTAAAAAAATCGAATTAGAATATACAAGATGTCTCTGAAAGGTTTGGTCAAACGATACCAGGTGATTCTTCATAGAAGGATATGAAAAAAATATACAATAACCTTTCTTTGTTTAAAGCTTAGTTTTTAAAAAAATCGAATTTGAAATGATACAGTTTAATGAATGTCATATAACGCCTATTCTGTTTATAAATAATATTCATGCGATATTAACTCTTTGCACTCGACGACTTTTTCGTTACAGAAAAATAGTAATTCGAAGACTTGCTGTCATAGAGTCGACGATATTTTTAAAATAGTAGATGAGAAATCATATGCAAATTAAGACGTAGAATTATTTTTCTTCGACATTTCACACATCGTTAGGTAATTTTAAATTTGATATATTATTTAACGTCGATCTTTAGAATCTGATTAAATGGTGACTGAGAGTCACCTCTCGAGTGCGAAGGGTTAATATGCTATTAAATTTGAGAAAAAAACAGAGAAGCGTTTTACCAAGAGTATTTTATTATTTCAGTTGCATTTCAATTGTTGAAATTATCATCTTTGTTATTGTATACAAAGTTGTGCTCGTTTAATTACAAGCGTACAAAACGTATTTTCAAATTCTATTTTCTCGAAAACTGAGTTCTAAGCGGAATAAAGTTATTGTATATTTTGTTGTAATTAATAGGATGAAATCACAGCGTTTAGCGTGCAGGGAAGTAACCGTATTCATTTGTACAACAATAGATATATAAAGTTTAATGTGGGTGAAATATATACACGAAGAGGTTTAAACACGACCTTATGTGTTACAATATTTTAAAAGCATTCTACACTGTTCCGAATTTGAGAGTAACTTCAGGAGACAGCAGGTCCTTTTAAACCCCAAAACCCCTTGATGCTTGCATAGTATCGAAGGTCCTTGATGTCCAAAGGTTGGTATTGACCTGCAACCTCTAGCAGGGCTGTCACCATCGTTGCATGTCCGTAGTTAATTTAAAACATATCTTTTTTACATTTTTTAATAAGGAATCATCTGGTGCTCGCTTGTACATACCTTTCAGGAACACTTGGTACAACAGATAGAATATACAGAAAATACACAGGGGTCAAAGGTATTTCTATATGTAAGAATAAATATCATCGTGTTGACTTTATAAGAAATAATAAGAACTTTTTATTTAATCTGCTAAGTAATCAGATGGGAACTTTATGAACGACTGAACATTAAATATTTAATGTGCCGCGATTCGAGCTGTCTCTACCCTAATTCCTTACCAGCTGTGGACTCATTTTTACCAACACGGGAGTACTTTGTGAATAAGAAGCGACGACGATTTAGTAACGAATAACTTTAACGAAAGATTGTAAGCATAAAAAAGATTGTAAATTTTAAATATCATTTGCTAAATTACATTTTTTTCTTTTTTTTTTTTTATTGACTTTACGAGTTTTACAATCAATTCCTCAAATGGGAATTATAAGTAAAAATGATAGCTTTATGAGTGACATGAAAAGCAAATACGTAGATCGTTGCATCGGTTTATTACTTGCAGTATGTGTAGTTGTATGTGTAGTAATGATGGAGTTTGAGTTATTAGGAGAATCGACGTACCAGGTTCAGGGAAGCGAATCTTTTTAGTCTAAATGGAGATTTATTTGGATTTGACAACTTTCTTGCTAATTGATTTTTGTGACACGTTAACTGACTTATGTGGCGTTCGCTAAATTGGGTGATTTCGCATTTTACTAAAGGTATAGCCAAGTCACGATGTATTACGTCGTTTGTAACGTACCATAGGGCGTTACATATGTTACGTAGCGTTTTAGATTGGAATCTCTGTATGATCTTGATATTGGAGTTGCTGGCCGTGCCCCATAGCTGTATACCATAAGTCCAGACAGGCTTGAGGATGATCTTGTATAATAGTAGCTTGTTTTCCATCTTTAGTTTAGAGCGATTACCGATCAGCCAATACAGTTTTTTCATTTTAAGCCTCAGCTGTTTACATTTGGTTTGGATGTGTCTTTTCCATGTCCAGGATCATTCCAAGATATTTAGCCGAGTCGCTTTGGGGCATTACAATGTTGTTCATCTTAACTGGAGGACATGTTTGCTTGCGTAGGGTGAAGGTCACATGTTTAGATTTCTTTTCGTTTACTTGCATGTTCCAATTTTTAAACCAGTATGATAAATTGTCCAGATGCTCTTGAAGAACTTTGGTTGCTTCCAGGGGATCATTGTGTGAGGTCATGACCGACGTGTCATCTGCAAACGTGGCTGTTGCGACATTTGGAGTGGTTGGTATATCTGAAGCATAGATGAGATATAGTATCGGTCCTAGAACGCTTCCCTGGGGCACACCTGAGTGAATTTTATAGGCTGGAGTGATTACATCTTGGAATTTAATTTTAAATTTCCTATGGGCTAGATAGAATTGTAGCACCGTAAAGTATGAATGTGGGAGTAGTTTTTTTAATTTATAGCGGAGGCCAACGTGCCAAACTTTGTCAAAGGCTTGCTTGACGTCCAGGAAGACTGCGGAACAGTATCTTTTTTTCTCTATGTCTAACCTTATGTAGTCCACCAGTCTATGAACTTGTTGTATAGTTGAATGGTATCTTCTAAATCCGAATTGGTGTTCGGGAATAATATCTAAGTGTATCAATATCGGTTAACAATTTCTTAATCGTCTCGAAATTACATTTAGAGCCTAAAATTCAACGTGATTCTATTCCAGGAATTCTTCAATAATAGTCCCTCAATGCTAATCTTCGTGCGTGCGAGACGCATACAGTTCCACGTGTGACTAGGTCAATCGATGTCACCGCTTAACGTTTTAATTTACCACTCCATTGTATCGTTTCCACCGAGTACACTTGTTTCCTCTTTTTTAGTGTCTTTTTAGTGTTGCCCAGGTCCTCGCGTGTATTTTTGTGTCGTTGAAAGTTTCTGTTTGTACTAGGTTTATCACACCCGCCAAAATAGTTTCCAGACTTTTTACTTTTGTAGTTAAATATACGGACTATTCTAGTAAAATTAATCTTAATTTTTATCGAGATAGAAAAAAGATATAAAATCTATAACCGAAATTACTTACATATTGACCTAATGATATCTGTTTCAATTTATATTTTTTTTTACATAAGTCACTATTGTTAGTATTTTATACAGAACATCTCAAGAATCGCGATGCAACTAGGCAGTGAATTATAGGCCATATAAAAAAATAAATTATCAGGCGCAAAATAAAATTTGTTTATACCTGACTTAATTTATGAAGAAGAAAACGATTTTAAAAGTCGACGTAATACACGTGTATATACAATAAATACTGTGCTGATATCAAGAAGGGTGTTGCAATTGCATCGTCTGATTCAATTTTCAGAACTTCCTAAATTTCTATTTTTGTATTTTTGACGGTATACATATATCGATGTAATAGTTTGATAAGTCATTAACTGTTTCTGTCTCATTTTAACTCGCGATATAGGAATCCAACAACGACAATAAACATTGAATCAAATATATTAAAAATTTGTACGTAATGCGTACTCTAAGAAAGAATAAAAAATAATATACTTGGCATAAACTTGTTGCATGATGAGATTATTTGAGGACTATTCAACTTCTTACAACAAAATGAGCTGGCTGATGGCGAGCCACCTGACGTATTGTTGTAATCTGGGAAGGAAGGTTCTCCCAAGCGAAGACGGGAGAAAATAAATTTCTTTTATTAAGAAATTTTATTCGTAACCGAAAAATGAATACAGAATAAAAAATAAATTGAAAAAAGTACCAAGCTATGGACGGGAATCGAACCCCGACATACAGCGTGTGGGGGTCCTTCCCCCACCATCGTTTGAAGTCGGTGCGTCGCAGGTATCCCCGTGGTTGGCGTATCTAGAAGGGATGGTAGGAAAAGGAAGGGATGCGTTTCGTCCCGGGCCTGCTAGCGGACTCATCAGTAAGGTTTGCTTAGCAGGCCCTTGCCTTAGACACTGGGGATATTATTGGAAAGACGGGAAGTTATATATATAGGAAACTGGGAGTTTCGCGAGGACTTGTAGGAAAGTCCTTGAAGACGAAATCCATCTAGTGGCGAGGGTGAGAATGATGGTCGTTACAAGCGTAAGAATTTTCGGACGTCGCTCTGGGCCACAACGCTACTTGAAAACTAGTCGAAATACATCTGTAGTTAAGGAAATAATAAAACTTTAATCATAAATATCTCAAAAACTACTGGGTAGTTGCCCCTATAATGGTATATTTTCTTGAATCGCATGATGAGATCTACAAACCTGCAAAGTTTGAACGAAATCGGTGACCCGAAGAACTTGCACTCTCCTTGTTAGTATTTGGCTGACAATAGGCTTGTGAAAGAAAGAACCAGGCCGTGTGCGATGTCGCGACTTTCGAAGCCATAAAGTAACGGTCACCTCAAGAAGGGTCACGAATGTTTGGGTGCCCATCAGCAACCCCCTCTGAGGGAGAGGTTTCCTCCAGCGGACCTGGTTGTGGAAGACGTTCTTCCCTTCTTTGGGGGCAAGTGATTCGCGGACCGAGGGCCCACCCTCGGTCCTAACAACCACCAATCAGGAAACCGATTTCCTTTAACAATCCTTGGCTTCGGAAGATTATGCATCGCACAGTCAATCATCAAACAGTCATTAACGAACATTCAAGCAGGCTTCATTAGAAAGTCTTCACAAGCAGTCAAACACCAAACAGACTTCAACAAACCGTTTACAAGAAACATTCAGTCAGTCAAATACGCACAGTCGTACACAACCAGTCAACCACTATACAAGGCTTTGTGGATAATCATTCTCGTGGAGTGATTTGCGTCATGTTAAAGGTTTTTCCCAATTGACCTGGGCTTTGCTCCTTCGTAAAGCTACGTGTAATCAGTATTATAAGGTATGTAAATGAATATTTGCATACTTGTAAACTAGACACAATATGATTAAGGTATACTACAACAATAGTGTAAATAAAAATTGTTTCCTCGTTGTTGTAATAAAATTATCGTGAAAATGTTATCTTGACCATAAGTTTTGAAAATATTGAAAATTTCAATTGAAATATGTACTGATCGATGTTCCGTCATGGAACAAGGAAGACACCGTCACGGTCTTCCAACAGACAGGTCTTTAGGGCCAAAACAATTCGGTATCGGAATTTTCCTATCCATGCCTTCTACATATTTGAAAACTTTTTCTTTTATTATGACTTCTCGTGTCACGGAAAACGAGAATCCGTGAAAATCCTAATTTAACGAAATTAGGCGATGGCACTTAAGACTTGGCTGATAATAGGCCTGAGAGATCCACGTGATTCATACACGTTGGCCAGTCACACGTCTTCATCTCGGAGGACCTTCTCTTCCTTCAAGGTGACCGATTCGCGGACCAAGGGAACGCCCTTGGTCCAATTAACCAATGATATTTAGCTCCCGATTTTGTCTAAACCGATCTTAGGAAAATCGAGGAGTACGCTTCTCAACGAATCCTCAAGAAGAACACTTCGAAACGGAACCTTAAAGAGAACAGTTCGAGCTTACCAGCCGTGATCTTCGTTTTGCTCGTGATAATTGAAACAGTTGTCCAATATTAATTTTGCGAGCAACATATTGTGCTTTTAAAATTTGTAGGGAAAATTTTTCTGGAAAAATTCTGAGAATTTTTTGTCCACTTCACATTGACGTTAGCATCTTCATTCGAATCACTTTTATGAGAAAATTTGCATCACGCGTCATTTTCTTGGTATACCAATACATCCTTCTGCTTCAAATATATCCTCACATTCATCAACGCCATCTGCAATATTCCCCGAGATGTCTCATAATATTTCAGATCTCACATGTTTCGCTATTTTATACATTCCTTCGCGTTAATAAATATTTAAATCATAATCGTTAACGGTTTTATTAAAAGTTGAAACTTCGATTGTGGAATCTATTGAGTGCATTTTGTAACTGCGCATTAATCTTTAACTTCGTGTTTAACTTCATGGGTAAGAGTACATGCTATCGCGTGACCGAGTATTAGACGTTATAAACCAAAACACGTATTAAAAGAGAACATAAATATGTTCGTGAGATTCGAAAAATCGTTCTTCAACCATGTTTGTTACCGTTTAAAGAAAAAATCATGTAGCCTAACCCGAATCTCAAATTTTCATAATTTTACCTAACATGATATATTTTTACAGATACAATATGAAATGGTGCTAAATTGACAATCTTATTAGTTTTTATTATATATTACGTATGTGTGAATATGCTATTTTTTACTACACATCGTTTAACATATAAATGCAGATGCAAACATTTCTAATAATAAAAGTGTACTGTTCAAGTAAATTATTAATATATATTTAATAAAAAATATTATTAGGTATTTGTCATCTGTAATCTTCAATTAGACAAATGTTCTTTAATCTTTGCATGTCCTACTACCGTCAATCGTATATTCGATCTCCCATGAAAATATGAAATCGGTAATGTATAGAAGGAAGATCCTCAACTCTAGTATTGAGATCTGATTACTCTTTACCTCTGTTCCGTCCCAGAAGTCGTATTTATAGCATGACTTTTATTTTAATCTTCGATAATTCTAAAAACTTTATTATTTTGTATTACGACTGTAACTCCGAAGGCTAGACGTGTTTCGCTGTCCTCTCAGCGGATTAAATCATATGTCTAAATGCAAAATACAGAAATTTAGAACTATAAGACCCGACAGATTAGACCCACGTACGACAAACCCACTAAAGTGCCGAACACACATTTACTTATAAATCACGTCTCTGAATACCGAAAAGCAACTTCCTTCACCGTTTTTCTTAATTTCTCCACCAAAAGTCCTTCCGACACATCCACTGTATCGCGTCTACAGGTCACTCGAAGGACCAAAAAATATCGCTTTGCTTCGCGAGTGAATTCTGCGGAAATCTGACAGGTTGTAAGGCCATCTCGCGATGTCGTAATGTTGTCCGCCAAATTAATATTGGCTAACTGTTTCAAATAACACGAGCAAAAGGAAAGTCTCGGCTAGAGTCGAACGATAGACTCTTGTACAACAAGAGGAATTGAACTCCTGGTGATCTCGATCGGTAGGCTCGAACTGTTCTCTTTGGCGTTTCGTTGAGAACTGTACTCTTTGACGATTCGATTGGAACTAATGCTCCACAATTTTCCTAAGATCGGTCTTAGGAAAAATCGGGAACTCGCCAGATATCATTGGTTGACTTGACCAAGGGCGTTCCCTTGGTCCGCAAATCGGTCACCTTGAAGAAAGAGAAGGTTCTCTCAAACGAAGACGGTAGAGGAGGGAACCCTCTCCTCCAAGGTGAGGTACGTGGGGTCTACCCGCGCGCTGGTAACCCCATTGGTCGTTTATGGCCCCTAGCTAGGGCCTGAGGCTTCCAACGCGTGCGGATCATGTGGAGCCCTCAGGCCTATTGTCAGCCAAATTTTAAGAGCCGTCGCCTAATTTCGTTAAATTAGAGATTTCCAGGATTCTCGTGTTCCGCGACACGTGAAGTCATAATAAATGTGAAGGCTTTCAAACACGCAGAAGGCATGGATAGGAAAATTTCGATACCGAATTGTTTTGGCCCTAAAGACCTGGCTGTTGGAAGACTGTGACGGTATCATCCTTGTTCCACGAAGGAACATCCACGTTCAATCAAAAATTTCTATTTTTCCTCCACTAACATTTACTCTTAACCAATTAGAATAAACTCAAGGAATCACTGAACAGGACACAACGGGACATTACAGGAATCGTGTAGTCAAAATAAATAATCTATCTGTAACCTACACTCGCAATCCGCAAAATATAAATTAATCACGCAACATTACATAATTGGAGAAATTCGATTGATTAATTTTGAAATATAATCTCTATAAACCATAGGTAAAGTTAGGTTTATGTCATTCTTTGGTATATCACACGTGTTGTAACTACTAGCGGAGGATTCACCTGTTTAAAATCTATGCCGTATAAAAAATATTCTATGGAAGATCCATTAGAAAATATAAACTAAATTCCACAAATATAAAGTATAAATATAAACTATAACATAAACTAAAAAATATAAATTAAATTGTCATTAAGCAAAGATAAGAGTACTTTTGTAAGATTCGAATAATTGATTCATTGGTAAATGATGAAAACGAAGTCGGAAAAAATAAATGGAAAGAGAAATTCATCTATTCAGAGAGTAATCGGAGTTAATCAATTTATTGAAAAGGTGTCTAGAAAGTCTCACATAAAATAATGATAATAGTAAGTAAGAAATAGACATATTCTCCCTCTGCTAATGTATAACCTAGGTGGTGAATCACTAGTCGATTATCGATCAATATTCGTATGCCACCTAATTTTAAATTGCGTGGTAATTCACGAGAACAAATGATATAATATAAAATTAAAAACTATTAATGTAAAACAATTAAAATTATAAATATCGGGATTGATACAAAGTTATACCTCATTTGTACAAAGTATAATAAAATATTAATTACTTTATTAATTACTTGTTCCTTATTACATTATAACATTTACAGTATTATCACCATAGAAGTACTTCAGTACTTTTCCTTAAAAGTACTTGTTCTGGTTTTTATTTAACTTTCCCTGCTCGACTTCTTCTAGACAGTCTCAGTTTCCTATCCTTTTGTCCCTCTACTCCTTTTCTTTGTTCTCCGCAGTCTTGAAAGTACACGTATGGTATTCAGTTTGCCATGAGTGCGAACGAATCGTACTTTTTGCGAACTTGTCCCAGCTATTTTTTCCAGTTTAGATTTTATTCATTCCAATTTTCATATTGTTTCGAAGCTGTATATAAACACAGTGATTTTCCTTTGTTTTTAATTTTCTGATTAGCATGTCTCATTTAATGAGACTTAATGTCTCAAAAATATAACAGTTATTTTATTTCAATTATCTCAGCCTCAAATCTCATTATAAAAATTTGTCGTAATTATATACACTATACTCGCTGATTTCGATGACTTTCTTTTTATGTATGCTACTATAGAAATCAACATTTTCTATAACATTTTTTCAATATATATTACCCATTCTGGATCTTAATTTTCGAAATATTCCGAAAAAACTATTAGTAAACTGATTGTTATCGAATTTCGTCTGCACATACATGTCAATGGCAATATATGTATGTATCGGTATATGATCGCTACATATCTATTGTTTATATGGACGTAAATAACAGATGAATTTGTGAAGCTTAGTATATGACGGTGATCTTATTGAAAAAGAGTCTCTTTATGGTGCTTACGCGGATCATATCACTTATAAAAGGTGTACGCGAAATCGTAATACAGTTGGCGTAATTTTCAAGAAAATTGAATTTGAAAATTCATCGAGTATGCGTACATGTAAACAAAATCTGCTTCTTCGTTATTGCATGCATTTATAAACAATATTCTAATTTTAATGAATAGCAAACCTTGAGTTTCAGTAACTGATTTATCTTGTAAGAAATTTGCAAGTGTCGAGTGACGAATTAATGGCGTGTATTCAATCTTCCAACCTTTCTGAACGTTTGAAGAATATTATCTTCTAACTAATTGCTATTCTGATTATTTTCAGCATAAATTATTTCTTTCGCGTGTCTCCGTGTATACAAATTTAAGAAAGTAAGATCTGGTAATTTCGGGACACTCTATAAGTCCACGTTGATAAATTCAATAAAGCTCATTCTGTTTGAATGCACGCGTAATTTAAAAATTTATTTTCCTTAAAAATGATGAAAAATTTTATTTTATATTTTTTATGCAGTTTTATGAAGGGAATCACTTCCATACTTATTGTACCACGATTTTGCAAATACCCTGTATAATCTCGCCAAAACCAAATTTTGAATTTATTTTTCTATTTTTTTTCTTCTATTTATATGAATAATAATACAAGAAATAAAATTTTAATAAAAATTATAGAATATCAAGGAGAAAATACTACTACGATTTATTTGACCTGGAAACGTCTCTAAAAATTATCGTAAAAATCGTGTTAAATATTTAAATAAAAAATCGTATATTAAATTCTTGTAACCAATATCGCATTTTGAAAAAGCTAACTACCTTTTACACGAATTATTCTCGAGGTATTAATTTTCAATGTTGACATGCTGCAGGAATCAGCATTACCCGATATATCTAGTCCGCGTGGAAGTTACTCGATGGGACCTTGTACTATTCGCAGGTGGAAAGTTGGCTAACGTAAAGAATGCGGGTCTGATTGGTCATAGTGTAATAAGATTACCTGCCGTGTTACAACTATAAAAATAGGGCACACGAATTTTCGTTACTGACTGGAAGTGTCACATTTATAAATTGAATCATGTTACATCGCATGACAAACTAAAAACTGACAAGATATATCCAGACTATCGAGATGTATAGCACGTTAATGTTGATGTAAACTCAGAGTGTTAACCATTAACACAAAGTGAAAATCCATGATACGGTAATTTATCCTACTACTATATCAACATATGATGCCTTGAATTTAAATGCAACGATTTCTAAGTGATAATTGTAATCGCTATGAAAATGCAATATGGATATTTATAAATGCAGCTTCAAAGCGAACAAAGGACGTTCAACACATTTTGTAATTTAGTATTTAATTTAATTTATTGTTATGTTAGAATATACTTATATTTAAAAATCACAGTTTACTTTACTTTAGCCATGACTGACACGAAGGTTTATAACAAAGACGGCGTCATGCGAAGCGAGCACACTCTTGGTCATGTGTTGTCCTATTACTCAATTTCCCAGTTAATATTAAACGTAGCACAAGTGACTAAATGATAAATAGGTAAAAAAATATACAATCTCTTTCTTGAATCTCTTAAAATTCGTTCTAATTTATAAATACATTTTAGTGATCGTTTCAGCACGAAGAGACGTTCCTTAACATTTCTCGGATAAGCAGAGTACTTAAAAAGTAAAATTTAATCGATAATTACAAAAAAATGAAGATAAAAATAATTTATTATAATTTCAAAGTACACAGAGTGTCCAAGTTGTAGAAGGCCATTTAAATACGCCCTCTGTTTTTAACGACCTAAATTATTTGTCATAATTGTAATGATTTCGAACGGGGAATATCATGAAAGAACAATCGTTCGTATAGTATCATTTTTTGTTCAGCTTTTTTCAAGAGCATCGATATTGTTCTTATTAAAATGTCAGCTCCAAATAACCTAGGACACTGAAAATACGATGAAATTGTAAAATAATCAAAAATTGTAGAAAAATGATTCTACGCAAAAAAATATTCTTCCATAATATTGTTTTCTTCTAAACAATTGAAATTATGTCTTGAACGACGTTTCGAGTCAATAGAAACAGAGAAAATAATCTGGTGGCCTGCTTCAGCTTGGACACCTTGTACACTATATTTTTTGCACGTAGTTGACGTTAATTTCTTTAAATTTATATATCGCGATGACAGTTTCTTTGCTGTTATATCAGATATATTCTCAGCATTCTCGCTCGTGACTTTAGCTACATAGTTACTCTTTTCTTCGACTCTTTGACATTTACGATGTACTAACATAAGATAAAATACATTGTTTCACCAACTTTGTGCTAGTTCGAAACTGTACGATACGTGACCAAAAATTTTTCAAGCAAAGTTCCTGATAAGTTGATCGCTTTAAGTTATAACGCAAAAGCGCGTATCGTCATGTAGAAGTATGATTCTGGGAAATAAAATTTTTCATTTTTTTTATTTTGAATGACTCGTTTCAGCTTTTTGAAGGCTTGCTAACAGACAGCGGAATTAATTGTTGAACCTCGTTCGAGAAAGTTTGTAGACAAAGCCACTTTTCCATTGTAAAAATAGACATATTTACAGCAACAATACAGTTACAATATCTGACTATACTGAATATGTAGATTCCTTTCACGTAAATACGTATAATTGGTTCGAACGATGTAGCGAGGTCGTAAAATCAATCGGACGTAAAAATATAAATGTTTCAATATTCGAAACAGTTCGTTCATCTCTGGATATTACTGACAACGATTTTTAAAATATTAAATTTCTTTTAATATCCGAAATATTAAGCAGAATTCGCTCGAAATATTTAATACTAAATTAACAAGAAATTAATAATGAATGAGTCGAGCTGAAATTGATATTTAATTGACGTTTTCTTTCGTTTTACTGTTTGATATTAACAATTACGTTATGATTTAATTGTATGGAATTGTGCATTGAAAAATGTATTTAATTTCAATGAACCACTATATGGATTAGTTAACGATATAATAGAAATATAATAGAATAAAATAGAATAGAATAGGAATATAATAAATTTAATAGAAACACGATTGAACTACGATAATTCGAATTTTAAGAGAAAAGCTAAAATCTTCGTGTTATAGAGGTTTCGACATATCGAGGTTTAGAATAAAAGAGACATAGGAGTAAAAATTGTATATACAGAAGCTTTGTAAAACTATAATTTGTGTCGTCCTGTGTATAGCCTATCCTAATTTGAGACAATGTAAACTTTTAAAATGTAAATGGATTAAACAAAATATCTGAATGTTTGGGTTCTGAGATCTTATGAAACATAATTTTCAAACTTCGAGTTGTAGAGATCTGGCGATTTTAATTTTGAGTTACAGAGGTGAGAAAATGTATCTAAATATACGGCGAATAATTCGAATTAAAGTAAGTTTTATTTTGATTTATGAAGGTTTTCACGATGGAACGAAAAAGGACGAAGTAAATATTCGTCTTATAAAGATTTAGAAATGAAAGACGTTCGAATTATCGATATTTGACTGTAGAATAGAAACATAAAAAACATGGCATTCTTCTTTCCACTCTTCTCTTTCATTCCCGCAATATGTTATGTTCTAAAATTTTAGTTCTA
The DNA here is from genome assembly GCF_001483705.2 of Eufriesea mexicana. Classification (NCBI taxonomy): domain Eukaryota; kingdom Metazoa; phylum Arthropoda; class Insecta; order Hymenoptera; family Apidae; genus Eufriesea; species Eufriesea mexicana. The sequence goes on along the minus strand of NW_016908208.1, from coordinate 71,193 downwards.
CCCTGTTCTATATAATACGGGAAATTTTCAGATTCATATCTGCAGTAAGTTCAGAGGAAACAGCTGGTAATACTTTATTTGCTCGACCTTGCATAAAATGTTGCAAAGAAATCGATATATTTCGTTTTGCGGTTTACATATTGTAAGATACCAAAGGAAATCGCGAATCGGCTATTGCCAACAAAAATAAATTGTAAACCGATCGATATTTTCTAGAAGCAAATCGAAAAGTTATTCTATATAACAAAATTGAGTTGCGCGACTCCCCTTCGGGCAGGTGAAGCGTAGATTAAGGAAAGCATAAAAGCGAGATCCTTGACAACCAAAACAGAGTCCTTAGAAATCGGTTGTGACCAGCATAAGCGTGAGTCGCTTGGTGGTGGAAAGAGAGTTTTAACCCTTTGCACTAAAGAAAAGTAGAAATTCAAAGATTTTCTACTAAAAAACTGACGATACTTTTTTGAGCAGTAAATAAAATATTGTATAATAATAATGGGGAGGTGAAGCGTAGGTTAAGGAAAGCATAAAAGCGTGGTCCTTGACAACCAAAACAGAGTCCTTAGAAATCGGTTGCGACCAGCACAAGCGTGAGTCGCTTGGTATTGAAAAGAGAGTTTTAAAAGAGCGCGTCCTTGTGTGTTTTCATTTCGTTATCTTGGTGTTCCTTCCCTAAGTTAAATCAGTTTAAGAGTTTTGAGTTTGCGTTATCGTGTTCTTGTTCTTTCGATAATTTTCGGTGTCTCAAGACCAGTATTCGCCATCCTACAATATTTTGTAAATTAAGCGTATGTTATCGATTTGTGAGCAATCAAAATGACAAAAACATGTTAAATATAATCTTAGGCACACGGTAAATATAATTTATCATTATGCGGTTTGGTATGAAGAATTTAGCTTATCACTGTAGGTGAAGAATGAATTCAAGGACGTCTGTTTATATAATCAGTCTGAAACAACTTTTGGATTATATCATAAATTAACTTTAAATTAAACAGTTTGGAAATAGGAATGTTGTTTACGTCAAAAAATACACGCGCAATAAAAAAAATGCACAATAAAAAATAAATTATATATTTTCGGACAGTGTGAAGTTGTTGATTTCCTCTAACTTAAATATTTTTACAGTATCTATTCGTCATTTTCATTTTTCGCATTGTAATGTAATATTCAATACAGTTTTAGTTTTACTATGTATTATGATACTAAACGGGTTAGTACAACATAACTTCATTTGTGTCATTATTTGTATCAAGCACTGGTGAAATTATATTATTATCATTCACAGTTTACTTTTCAAGACTATTTTTATGTATGAACATTCATAACTACCGTAACAGTTTTCAAATCAAAGTATATTATGTGCCATTTTCTAATGTATGATTAGTTTCAATTTTTCAATATAAGTACTCACCCTATATTCGAATAATTGATCATTTGTATAATCAAAGTTCGCATAATCGACGTTCGAATAACTGACGTTCTACTGTGACTACACTCACAAATAGCAGATAATTGCAAGTGTCAGCGACACCTTTATCGTTATTTGAACAATATTCGAGGCCGATGATAGATGTAACCACTCGAATTATTTACACTCAAAGTGAAAGATGACTGGCGAAAAAGAAGTATTCCGTTTACACTTTCGATATTCCTGAAATCCTGACTTTTATGTTTTTGATAACATTGGTGACATAGTAGTAGCGTAAATTATATCGACTTTTTATATCATGATAGCAATAAACGTTGCTGCGTTTACATCTATATTGATATCAACGTTAACATTTTATGGTATTCTTTATCGCACCTACCTATCTCACATAATTCTGATAGGTATATCTTATTCGTTTTCATTATCACGCGATTCTATTTGATTTCGTTATTAAATTTGTGTATTCTATTTCTATGATTATGTGAAGGCATGTACTTGTTATATCTTTACCAGTCAGATCCATTTCTTCCTTTTGAGGTTTCTAATCTTTCACCCAAGTAGCACCTGTGTTGGATAAAGCTCGGTTAACCTGAACATTGCCTATGCTCATATTTTTAAATAAAATTTACTTTTTGCGGATACTATTCAATGTCAACGCGTGTTTCATTCACATATCTTATATCTATTCTAATTTCTGCAATTTGTTCAAATTAATTCTAGCATTTTCGTTAACTACCTTCGCATTTCGACATGCTGCATACGTTTGAGGAAACACTTTGTTCATTCGAGACATTTCCATTTCGTTAAGTTTTTTCAGCATTTTCAAATCACTAGAAAAGTGATTGTTACACAGCAATAAAAAAGTTTTAGCACTCCAAGAATAGAGACGAATTTGAAATTCTCGCTACGTTTCAATCCACGTGGAAAGAATTTATCGCATATTTTTTATATTTTTTTTTCTTATATTATTACACATTATAGAAATGTTCCAGGTGAAAAAAGTTTTTATTCTACCCTGTATACATCAATATGTCTAAATATGTAGCTTAAGAAATCGAATAAAGCTGATCACGAATTCGACACACGGGCCAAGTTGAGTAATTTAATTAACAAAGTATGTTGATTGCTCAAGCAAGAGGGAAACGATGATTGGAGTGATCCAAACATTTGGAAACTTTTTGTTTGCCTTCGTATAGCAATTATAATGACTAGTTTCTTCGAACTATCTGAACATCTTGTTACACATACGCATATATATTAAACTGTTCGATTAAACTGAGGATCTCATAATAATAAAATAATGCGATATTGTCTGTTATATTGTAAAAGGAATTATTTCTAACTTTATTCTGTAACACGTGTTCACGTTTCTTAGAAAAGTTTTTTGTGTACTATACGAGTCTGACAAATAGGCAGTCCGAAAGAATACGGGTCTGATTGACCACACTCCAAGTTCACCTACTTACTTTAACATAATTGTAAAAGTAGGTCATGCGAATTTTCGTTATTGACTGGAAGTGTCGCATCTACAAATAGGATTATATCGCATCATGGCAAAAAGTGTGAACGAGACACATTGAGATCACTCGATGTACGTAAACACAAGTTTAGTGTTAATGTTAACTATTTAATTAATAAGATAAGAAGAATGTCGATGTAAGTTATCCTACTATCGTATCGGAATACGAGTCAATCATAAGCCGAAGTAGTTAACGTTGCTACCTAGAATTTTTAAAAATGTTAGCACCAAAGTACATCACGAATTATACTTAATTTTTTAATTTTCAAGAAATTTTGATTTTTTTTTTTAAGTTAGTCGATTGAGCAAATGAGCAAGTCATACACAGGTAAGTCATTAACAATTATGGATTGAAAAAATAGCCCCTTTGTTCCTGTACTGTCCGATCAGGGAACTTACCAGATTCTTATAGTACGAGATGACTGTAATTAATTATATTGGAAATTATGTATTGTTCAATGATCCGCATGATGGCGTCGTATCATCAGGTTTCAATTTAAAGACTGATCTCTAACATCGAGTTATTTTATCAAAAAAGAATGTCAATACTTTGCAGTATCTATACTGCTGTCTTGTCCATTTGGAATTAGAGTACTGGTCGCTACTCCGGTCACCTTACCATCAATATCATAGTAGCTGGCTTGCGCATTCAAGTTACGTGGGAGAACAATGAAAGAAACCTTCGCTTTATTTATTATAAGACACGGGAAAATAAAGAAAACAAAATGAACAAAAAGGGAAGTAAACTCCAGGTTAATTCCACTGCACATTTTTATTTTACTTTAGTTTCTTTCTTAATTTTCTTATTCTTTTCGTTTACTCTTAACTGTTCACGCGTGTTGTACGCTACCTAACAGACACATATTTATCTACATTCAATCGTATATGAAAATATTCGAACGTTTACATATGTCGTTCATAACAAGTGATATATGCGCATTAAACTGAAATATTTGAAACGATAATGATATATATACATAGCGAGAAGAAAGTTTCAAGATTATATTAGTAAAATCAGAAAATAATTTAACGATGTGTATAGTACTTACGATACATTTATTATAAATATGCACCGTTGATGAAACAGAATAACATTTGAAGGCAATGTTTCATACTAGCCGACAGCATTATTAATTAAAAAATAAGAAGTTTCGTTTTGACGTTGATTAATTTTTTGTTATTTATGACAAGCTTAAGGCTACTTTTCATTGAGTATACTAGCGCTGTCACGGTTCGTATTTCTAATAAATGTACCGTAAATATCCTATTTATCTTTGAATCATTTATTTAATTTTACTTGTGTAATCTTGGAATTTTTTTCTTACTACATGTATCATATCGTGCATATTTCAGTTGTTGAACGTAGAAAATGTAAGCGTTTGAATACTTTCGTGTATGTCGCAAACTCTGCTGCATTCTAGATTTTTCTCACGGGCACACACATACGTCAAAGATTATACATTAAAAAAAAAAAAAGATTCGACACAGCTTGCCGTTTAAGTACTCTTATGTTAGTCTGCAATCACGATTATTCCTATATACAGACTCTAATGAACCTCATTCCTCTTGAAAGTCGTCGATTTGGCATTTGCACATGTGGTACTTAATGGCTATGTAATATCTCCTAGGATTCTCTCACACTCCAAGCTAAACGTACCCAGAGTAATTTCAAGACAATGCTCTCTTCTCTATCTGGAGATGGATTTTACCGCCGCGAGGAAAGCAAAATTGTATAAACCGTGTCATTATGAACGTAAACAATTACTGCCATGTACTTAGTTCCTTCGTCTCCTATGTTATCTTTATGAGGAAACTCCTGTACCTTTTAGCATTAGGTAGATGCGGCATCGAACAATCATATTGCAATCAGACTTTAGCTGGCAACATCAATCTGAGTTATAAGCCATCATTTGTTAACAAAATGGAGTTAATGAAGTCAACAAAAGGAGAAATTATTTTGAAAATAAATAAGAAAGAACATTCTGTAACTTTAAAATATAATAATTTATAACGAAAGATGCACTATATGTATGTCCATACTGGAAGAATTAAATAAAATTAACTAACTATAACTTCAAAATGAAATTTGCTTATTCTTTGCGATTAAATAAAAATTATTATTGTTATTGATTCCAATTTTCTTTGCTCTGTATTTGAAACTGTTCCACTAGCTTGAAAGTATGAATTCAAGTTGTTCGAATAGAAGCGTGCAAATATTCCAACCAATCAAATTATTCAGACTCATCCAAGTTTTTTAAAAATTGACCCAACTATTTGAAGTAGAATATCGATAATCGAGCATTCGGATTGAAAGAAACGAGCTTTACTCGATTTGAACTCCAGATACTCGAATATCTCAAGTAACTTGTACAGTTGCAAATGTACCGATATTCATCGCGTATATGAGACGTAAAGGTAGGTCATGTTATCATTCAAGGTAGTCGTTGCTATTTACTATCACATCGTGCAACGCTATGTAGCATTGGCTTGGGTCGAAATGATCTCGTTTTTCAATTGGCTAATGCGACTCGTTACATTAGCGTACTCTAACGATTTCTACTAGTAATAACAGAGAAATCTAACGAGATAACAAAGTTAATATTTTCTTTTTCCATTTGATTATTAAAGGATGATGTTAAAGGATTAAAGGATGATATTTGTGTAATATTGTTAAATATCGATTCGTCATATTTTTCTACTGTTCCAGAATCTGTCTGTTGCAGCGTAGATGATACGAAAGATCAAGCAGTCAATACCTTCGTATGCTAGTCTCCAACTAAATTAATATTCGAAGAAGTGGAGTTATTGTGATTTAAGGTTTTGATCGTTTAATAGATTTATTTCCACTTCAAATTATCTTATTTTTATGCCAGTGTTGATTAGGATATCGCAATGGGGCTATTTAGACCCCCAAAAGGACTAACACCGAAATTTAGGGGTTGCACGATGTTCCGTCGTGGAACAAGGAAGACCCGTTACGGTCTTCCAACAGCCAGGTCTTAGGGTCGAACAATTCGGCATTGGAATTTTCCGCTCCATGCCTTCAGCATGTTCAATGCTTTACCTTTTTTCTTTGATTTCTCGTGTCGCGGAACACGAGAATTCTGGAAATCCCTAATTTAACGAAATTAGGCGACGACTCTTAAGACTTGGCTGACAAAGGCCTGAGGGCTCCACGTGGTCCGTACACGTTGGAAGCCTCAGGCCCTCGCTAGGGGTAATAAACGATCGATGGGGTCACTAGCGCGCGGGTGGGCCCCAGGTACCACACCTTGGAGGAGAGGGTTTCCTCCACTATCCTTGCTTTTTGGGGGAACCTTCCCTTTCTTCAAGGTCACCGATTTGCGAACCAAGAGAACGCCTTTGGTCAAAAACAGCCAATCATATTTGGCGAGCTCCCGATTTTTCCTAAGGCCGATCTTAGAAAGATCGAGGAGCTCACTTCGGTTCGAGATCTGAGAGACACGGGTTCTCTCTTCAACTACTTCTTTTCGAAACATCGAACACACCGGTTCTCTCTAAAATACTTCTACGTTTTCTTCGAAACGTCGAAGACACGTCGCTTTTCTGCTCGTGCAACTTAAACAGTTGCCCAATATTAATTTGGCGGACAACACGTGTCGTAGTCGCGAGACGGCCTTACAACCCGTCGGAAACACGAGAGTTTCGATCGCGACGCGACGCGACACACGATAATGTTCATACTAAGTATTTATAAACTGATTTATGGAAATAATTAGAATACAATATTGTTGGATCCTAGGACTAACACCGAATTTTAGGGGTTGCACGATAATGTTCATACTAAGTATTTATAAACTGATTTATGGAAATAATTAGAATACAATATTGTTGGATGCTGTTTTTAAAGAAACAAATCGAAAACCGACCAATGCCGATGCAGGGTATTATTTTGGAAAACAAATGGAAAATCACCTAATACCGCTATTTCTAGACACAAGTTAGCTGAGGTGCGCGTTCTTTGCGGGAAGCGAAACGCAGGTCAGCGGAATCGTACTCTCGCAGAAGGCGAATCGGGAATCGGCACGGTGACGTAGTTTTCACGAAGATAAGTCGCTAATCGGCTGAACTATATCAGCCAATTACCAATTGATAAAAGCACGCCATCACGCTCGATAAAGGACATAAATATAGGGCCCATTGCGACACAGGGGCAATTCCGAGTGGAGAAGCCTTGAAGAGTCTTCGTGAATATAATTTGTGACCGGTACGGACGTGAGTCGTTCGGTATCGGAGAGAAATGAGTAGAAGTTACGTTATTTCAATATTATCTTCCTGAGTTTAATCAGTTTCCGCGTTGGTGTTCCTTCCATTCGGTCCATTTCGTTTTGTTCATTTTCGGTGTCTCAAACCGTTCGCACAGACCCGATATTCCTTCGATAAGAAGAAGGAATACGTACATATTATTTCTGTAAGTTGAAGACAGAGTAAAACCTGTTCTTGGCATCCTACAATATTTATGTGTATATTTCATAAATTTAAATGTTTGGGTGACATAAAGAAAGTAAGGGAATATCAAAAAAGGTTGGACAACCTTGATGAAGGTCATAACACGTGATCTCGACTGTTTGATCGGTTTTTTCGTGAATAAAAATATTCCGTGATAGTATTTGTTTTGTTCCAATGACTAAACGTATCGTCGATCTTGAATAGTTTTCAGGCGGATTTGGAAAATAACCAATGCTCTAAAACATTGTTGCTAGATTTACGCAATGTTTAAAATAACTAGGAATTTTTCCTACTATCACGACTGTCAATGATTTTCATTTATAAATTCTTTAGATAATAAAATCGTCAAAATTCTTTATCGGCGTTTTAACATTAACCAATAAAAATCAAGCTAAAAGTTTTCACTGGGGTGTCTATTAGATCTCCACTATTTTTTAATTTCAATAAAGAGACGTGAAATATTAATAATATCATATTTAATAATCAATAAGTATTACCTTTATTGGAGAACCATGGGTACTCCGTATCAATATTTACGACCCCGAATTGACGCGAGTAATTCCGAATTATATTACAGAAAGATAGTTCATTTCGTTCATTTTCTACAATATTCTCTACTTTCAAGCATCGATTAAATCAATACTACTCTGTGCTACTTTAGTTTCGTTCGTACTCATAACTATTTAACAACTGCTATTTTCATAGTTATAGTCTCTTATGAAAATGTTTATGGTAGTTGAATTAATTAGGTACGTTGATATGTGTTAGGTACGATGAATTTGTTAGTGGAAACTTGATGATACAATCTCTAATTACTGATTCAAACTTAATAAACTTAAATACGTACTCTTGAGAGCAAGTGTTGCGGATATTAGCTGGAGGAAAATCTCGAAACCATAATATTAAAATAAAATATAATTTGACGACATAGTATTTAAAATCAATCTATTAAAATCGCGTACCACGTGTTTCAAATATTATTTTAATATGTTATCTTATATTACTATTTCGATTACTAATCTCTAATTGTAATAATATTTATTTTTTTGTAATATTTATTACATTTTTTTTAGTAATACTTTTCTATTAACTGGATAATGCACAGTTATTTAATGATTTCAGGCGATAGATGCTGAATAGAAGTAATGTCTAGATTTTCTAACATGTTAAATGAAAATCGACCTGTATGTTCGTTCTGGCTTAAAAGATGTGCAATGGGAACTCGCCTCTGCCGATATATTATATAATATAAAACTGTATGGTTCCTTCTTCATATGTTTTCGTTGGTTTCAGTTAAAACGTTCTTGCGCGAAATCAAGATTCAACCAAAGTTTTTGTTACTTTGCAAACCTAATTCGTGTGTAAAATTTACAATCTAAATTCAGCATAATAAAACGTTTGGGAAGTGAAATATACTAGGTGATATTCATCTTTTACGATTCAAGATTACCAAAAGATATTTTATATTGTTTAAAAATTTTCTGCTAATACGAATGAACACATATTTGTATAAAATTTCATTGACTAATATTAAATTTCCGATATCACAAACTGGCATACGATCGCCATTTAACACTATGATCGAAAAATCTCTTTATTTTATTGTTGGATGAAATTAATATTTTCTATTCTCAGTTCAATAGATACTGGCTCTCCTACACGCACACTACTAGCCAAAAATTTATGATCGCTTGCACCTATACGGAAACTCCTAATAGTCCAAGCATTGACTCGAAACTAGTGCTATAGATACGATTTTCTTCTCAATCTCCTGCTTTAACTAACAAATTTTCCGAAGAAATAAAATTCTTACCAGACTTCTAAAAATTTTTGGTTTCAATGGAACTTTGGTTTCAGTAACTCCATACTTTTCTGCGATACTGTAATTACATCTGAACTAAAAATGTTGAATTTTTTCCCAGATACGAGACATAACTGAACAGAATCAAATTATTTTCGTTAGTATACGTGTATTCTTTTGTGAAACATAATCCCATCATACAAATTTTTCTCTTATAACTTTACCATATGAAAATTATTTTGCCATAAATCTTGGAGACAATTCTGCGTGAATAATTATTCCGAATACGTTCTAAATGATAACCAGAAGTTTTTGATAATTATTTTCATAACTTTTTAAGCCGATATAAAAAGATTCTTTCTTATCTCGGAAATAACTCTGAATTCTTCTCAACGAGTTAATTTCCTTGGATCGTTTAAATGTACTTTATCTACAAAAGTAGTTCCCAACTATTTTATGACATAGTAAATTAGAAATTTATATCTGCAGAAATCTATTTTACAAAGTTTTAATATAAATTATGTATTTACTTCTTCTATGGGGAAGAAAATGCACGTGTACAGGTAAAATTATAGGTATACTGCAATCCGTGTGTTCAGCGTTAAATTAATGACTATGAACAGAACTCACAAGGGAGGATTTCCAAATGTTAAGCAATTTTGATGAAGTTTACGAAGAACATCGATTTTGGAAAAATACTTGTCTCATATATTATTTTCTTTATTTAAGCCGTGAAATACCATTTCAGCGGAATTATTTATCCCATAGGGAAATTCCATATTGCCGACCCTGTACCCCAGATAAGGCGCAATTGGACTGTGTCAAGTACTTGGCTGTGGAGCAATATAAATATAATTTATCTTGCTTTCCCGAAAACTGTTCGTAACTTTTACTCTTACACCTCAAAATTAACTACTCCCACCATTTATATTAACCAATAGAAAAATATTTTGCCCTGCCAAAGGTTGTTATAAACCTTTGGAGCATTCGTGCAAGAAATACAAGTCAAAGAAGGCAGAGAAACAAGCTAACTCTCGTAGAGCACACGTAGGAGCAGCATATCTACTCTCGAACGCCACACACGTTTTTTCAACATCAAGGCATTATTCACCACCACACTATTTAAAATACAGTCCACTACACACTTCAAAAAACAAACAATTTCCTCTTTGAATTCTCTCTAGTCACTAATCGTTGTCAAATAAGATCGACCTAGCGATACAACATGCTGTATATGTAAATTATACATTTCATTAATGACAAATTTAACTATATAGACTTTCCAAAATATTTACCTATTGTAACGATATATTAACCCCTTGCACTACGCTGAAACTCGAAAAAAGCCGTGCCAAACCCGTGCGCCCGAATGGTTGGGGAAGGAACCGAACGGCGGAGCCCTAGTGTCAGAATTCGAAATACGATATCTTACGACTGATAATGAGTACGAGATAGTCGTGAGTCCATTCGAGATATTCATACTTGGCCCGAAATTAAGACCACGAGTCAGACTCGAAATATTCATGTTTGGCCCGAAATTAAGACCACGAGTCAGACTCGAGATATTCATGTTGAACCCGAAAGGACGATCACGAGTCAGATACGTGATATCCACGTTTGGCATAAAAATTAACAACGAACCTGACTCGTGATATTCAAGTTTGGCCTAAAATTTTCATCACGAGTCAGGCTCGTAAAAATAGTGCAAGGGGTTAACCCATTCGATACGGCGATTTTTTTCGAACACGGTCCCTAGGAGCGTCTACTCAGAATAATTGATAAATGCTCATTATTATTATTGCACACACGGTGTGCAACCGGTCTTATAGCCTCGGAAATCAATTGCACACACGGTGTGAAATCGGTCTCGAATGGGTTAATATGTTGTTAAAATAGTTTTTAAATATATGTAGGATTGGAATGAGTATGGCCTTGAAGAAGTATCGGGAGTGTTTGAACTTAGAACAAAGATGACCGCGTGCAAGAGGATCGAATGGATGTGTATGACAGAGCGAAGTTAGTTTATGAGTGCGGTTTGTGTTTGAAGTACCTGGTCCATCGAGATTGCGGGGAAAGGGGCATGATTGGGAAGAAGAGCCTGATTGTGAAGAAAGGACAGAATGAATGGTTCAAATAAGGGTGCAATGGCGCAGACGAGTCAGCCCAAGTCAGTCTAACAGTTCAACCTATGACAATTAGTTCATCAGTCAGTCGAAGAATGTCCAAAGTCTAAGAGTTTTCAGTCAAAGACAATGTGTCAAAGTTTAAAGTTAGTTTATAAGAGTCAGTTTAAGAAGCATCG
>NW_016908208.1:50854-59404 GCF_001483705.2 Eufriesea mexicana | reverse complement strand
GAGCGTGTCCATAGCGAATCTGTTTTGTTTCATAGCCAGCTGCCGTCATTCTATTTATAAGCTTATTTTATTCTATTAAGAAGCCAACAATACTATCTTGAGTCCATCCACCCGAAATAGCAATCCTACATATATTACCGATAAATATAATAGGTAATTTATGTACATGAAAATTATGGAATCCGTACATTTCAGCAGAATGAGTTATTAATGTTTGAACGATGGTCGTGTTTGGCCAATTAACTGCTGGGCTGGATAAATTTGGTTAATATAAAAATTTTGGTCAATTTCTTAAAAACCGATATTTTTTGGTTCTATATCGATTCTGAACCAGTTCTATTCCGGTTCTATGTATAATAGATTCTACAGGGTGTTCCAGCAACAGTAGTAAACCGGGAAGGGAGTGATTCCACATGCAGAAACGAATCGAAAAGAAAAATAAAATAAATTTGTTTGTTATCGAGAAAAATGACTTTGAATATTCATCGAGTGCGAGTGCATTTAGCTATGGCTTATATGAATATGCCATCAATACATGAGTATCGGTTGTACAATCGAGGAGGAGGTGAGTCTACATGAAAGAATAAATCGACTGCAAATAATAAAATTTTTTCATTTCAACTTCGTTGTCAAGAATATCGACTTTGAATATTGAGCGAGAACGTGCACTTAACTTTGGCTAAGGCGGATGGACCATCAGTATATCAGCGTATTCGGTGGATATTCAAAGTCGATTTTCTTAATAACGAAGTTTCAAATGAAGAAATTTGTTTCTTTATTTTCGATTTGTTCTTCATGTAGAATGATTCTTTCCTCTGTTGTACCACCGATGCTGATGTATTGATGGTCCATACATCTCAGTCATAGCTAAGTAGACGTGTACTCGATGAATATTCAAAGTCAATTTTCTCGAAAACGAATCTTCGAATCAATAAATTTTATTATTTTTTTCTTCGATTTGTTTCTGCATGTTCTCCTTTTCGGTTGAACTGTCGTTGCTAGGACACCTTGTATATAAGTTCTATATAGGTTCTACGTTGGTTCTATATCAATGCTCCATATGCTTTATATTGACATTATATCGGTTCTATTATATAGGTTTTATAGTTGTAGTTTCTCAGTTTTATATTGATCTCAAAATTTTTCTGAAATTGCTAAACTTTCTGATGCGTATTTCCGATAAAAGAGATGATTTAATGTATCGATTTTATTTAATTTAGAAATCGAATTAAATACTAGCGAGAATTTTGAAATTGTGAATAATCTGCATCAGTGATACCTAATGAATTTCTATGAAGTCGATATGAGCATCGAAACGAAGACTGATGTAGAACCGATAGATGATATATTATATCATTTATCAAAAATCAGATTCGATATACAGTGGCTCACGAAAGTATTCGACAGTTATATTTCAAAAGAATTCTCTAACCCAAAAATTCCGATTTTAATGAAAGTTTTACGTAAAGCATAAACAATTTTATGAGTGTTACACTCGGATTCATTTTTTTTATTGGCAGAGAAATCAACGATTGTAGGGTTAAAACCAACGATTCAAATTTCAAGAATTTTTGCTTTTCAAACGAGATTTCACAAGAAGAAATTTTTACAATGACGTAACAGAGCACTGCCAATTAAATATTTTTGATTTGAAAAGCCTCGCTCTATCTCGCATTATTACACAATTATATTTAAGAAAAAAAAGAACGAAAATAGGACTGTAACTTTGAATAATGATTTCATCATCTGCGAATGAGAAAAATTGAATTACGTATAACTCTTTATGGTTTTCGTACTATACGCATACTTTCATTAAAATCAGAATTTTTTAAATATGTTACTACCTCAAAATATGTATTACGTTCGAATACTTTCGTGAGCCACTGTATATAGATTAGAACCGTTAGCTTCATAACAATTATAACATCATTTCTTGTAATAATTTTAAAAAGAGACCAATATCATAATTGTTTTCAATTTTTAACAAATCAACACTGTAATTTTTAATAGTATTATAGTGACCATATTTAATCAATATTACCAAAATCATTGTCAGTAAAATACATAATATTTCCAGAATATGATGTTTGTAATTTTATAAGTACAATTAATACTAGAATATTGGTTTAAAATAATAATTGTTCGTACAACACGATCTTTTTATTTTTAGTATTACAAATTCAAATAGGAATGATAATGTTGTATAAAAATACGCTGAGGATGAAATGAGTAAAGTAATGTATAATGTATATTGTAAATTTAAAATGGATGTAATTCAAATTATTTGCATTAATGTGACTGTAAATGTTACTTAATTTACTTAAGTAAGCAGTATTAAACGTTATAAAGAGATACAAAAATAAAAATAGAATGAACTCTGTTTCTCCAACTGAACATCCGTGTATTCTCAGATCTTGATAAATGCGATATTATCAACAAAATTAAGCTTGGAGGAAACTTTGTATCAATGCGACCATGTTACAGAATAGTACATAAGAAAAAATACTGAATATCATTTTTGCTAAGAAAAGTAAGTTTAATATAGTTTGATATAATATGGTTGTGATGGAAGAGTTAGAGCAGTAGAGGATGAAAACCTGAATTGTAAACATTTACAGCCAAAAAGCACCATGGCCGATTGGTAGTGTCGTAAGACAATATTTCTAATCGTGAAATGGGAGAATTTATATTTATCGATAATGTTCTCCATAAAAATAAATATTTAAACATGTTAAAAAATAATTTTTAAGGACTGGATAAAATTGTCATAAATTTAAAAGATCTGTGAAAAAACAGTTTTCGGGAAACTGGCAGTGCTAATCGATTATGGCAATAATTTAAAAATAATTATTTGTAATATGCCAAAACACTTAACTTAATTATAAATTTTCATTTCAGTTTCATAAAATAAATTTATGTAATATTTGGATACTTTTGTGACATAAAAATTGGGCGTTTCATCTTTCTCGCTTCTTTATTTAGAAAGCATCATAAATAAACAATTTTTGTTATTCACCAGTTGTATTCTATTATACCATAATACATTTTCTGTGTTGATAGAATATTTATTTAAAATATAGACCATTAAAGTTAAAGAAATACTTTTATATTTGACTGTACCTATTTCAATCGTGGAAGGTTACAATTATAAACGCTTGAATAATTTCGCGAGCATCCGTATCTCTCGATCTATTTAAAATTTAATTTTCAAGTAGACACAGATTGTTACAGATTTCCATAACATTTTCGGTTCCGTAATTTAATTAATTTTACTTACACCGATGTCTATATGGTATATTAATTAAACAGAAAATTAACACTTGTCGTTTAGGTTATATCTCTGGTGGAAGGTTACCTAGTTTTCTTAAATCGAATAAAAATCGTTTTATTCGTGAAATTTGTTAAGGAAGTTAATAATATTGTCGATTCTAATATTGTCGTTTTGAATATTTTCGACGAGGAATACGCAGAACATCTATTTCACGACGCCATAATCCGAGTTCTCTTACGGAAACGAGAATATTTCCTTTAACGAGTCCGAGTTCTTCATTTTCATACAGCTACATATGATCAACCGTAAATAGTTTTGTTACTCGCTCAACTTGCAATTAGTTTTGTCGACTGTTGCAATAACTGTGGTGTCTATGACATCGTATGCAGTCAGTCATAAAAGTCTACATACCTTCTATTCCATCGTGGAACAAAGGAAGGCCGGGAAGGTACCGTTACGTTCTCTCAACAGCCGAGTCCTTAGTGCCAAAATAATTCGACCTCGAAATTCTTCTATACATACATTGTGTATTTTTGGAAAGTTTTCTTTTTATGGCTTCTCGTGTCTCGAAACACGAGAAGCAGTTGAAACCCTAATTTAACGAAGTTAGGCGACGGCACTTAGGACTTGGCTGACAATACGCCTGGTAGGGGTTCTACGCGATTCCGCATGCGTTGGTGTCTTCAGGTCCTAGCAATGGGATATAAACGACGAGTGACCCCGAAATGGTCACTTTTGGAACCCTGTGCACTTCGACCAAGTGCATCTCACCTTGAAGGAGGGGGTTCCTTCCACCACCGTTTTCGTTTAGAAGGACTTTACTTTCCTCCAAGGTGATCGATTCGCGGACCAAGGAAACGCCCTTGGTCCAATTCGCCAATGAGGAAACGTTTGCCTTTTTGGCAAACTTCTGATTTTCTTAAAACCGATTGTAAGAAAAGCGAGGAGCAGTTCTGTTCCAAACGTCGTCAGTCAAGTTTAGTCGAGAACAGTCCGAATCGTTTGAGTCGTCAAACAGTCGAGTTTTCGAATCGTCGAACTAGAATAGTTCGAATCGTCGAAAAACCTTTTTGGAACAGTTATCTAAAATTAATTTGGCGGACAACGTTACGAGTGCGCGGGACGAATTTACGATCCGTCAGAATTTGTTGAAAATTCATTCGCGATGCGACATCTCCCATAAATTTGAAATATAATTTGTAATGCTAGTACTATTATATTTTCAATACCTTTTTCTTTGAAGATACTTTGCGTTTATGTGTAAACATATATAATGTGTATCTTACTTTTATGATTATAAGATAATAGTACAATTCTTAATCGTTTCCTCAGTTCGTTCGCTTTTTTCGATTCTGTGTTAAAAATGTTGAATAACAAAATTTTCATAAACGAATTATTAAACATTTTTGATCCGTAATTTATCCTTAATATTCGAAGTAAAAGACAGGGAGAGAGTAAAAATTTCTTTATAACGCAGTATTCTCTTATACGTTGCCATATGGCTTGGTCTAGCTGTTGCATCCTTCATAGCAGGACGTGTCATAAGTTCTTGATGAGCAATTCGTAGGCACGAGGACCTCTTCTCTATGAGATTAGTCCCTTCCTTGACCTGTGCCACCACCTTGCTAGCCTCTCAGTTATCAAGATAGGTATAATGTACAAGGACCCAAGAGAATTACGTAGGTCGAAGACATCCATTTATTCGATCGCCAAGTCGTTGTCTGTTCCTTGTGACTTGTTAATGTTATAAAATAATGACGTGAATATGCATTTATTTTAAATGACCAGTAGTTAGGTACCTAAAAATAAACGCGAATCTATAGCGTTTGAGGACACGTCATTGTCGCATGAATATATAAGTACCTGTACATTATATATTCATTGTACAAACAATCGATCAATAGTTATAAATCAACACAAACAAACACTAGTCGAGATAGTTTAATTTACTTATTAAATAAATTACTTTTCTCGTAAATTATTTCTCACAATATCGAGTTTGATATTTTATTTGATAAATGCATAAAAATTAGCATTGAAAAACACTTTACTGTAAAACGAGTGCAACGTTTTCGGGTGTATCTTTATAGCTCTTATGGAAACCGATTTTTTTTACGTACATTTATTGGTAATTTTATTGACTTTAGTGTTTTACTACAACGTTGAATTTTTTTTACAAAAATTTGAAACAACGAAACCCTTAACATTTGAATTAATAGGAAAATACAATTGCTCTGTTGAAGAAATTTTTGGATAATAGAACACTCATTTTTTCTCATAATCATTAAACTGTGTTTCAAAAAGAATATGGAATAATACATTTTTTTTATAACGAATATTACTCTCACGGGTATTCTTTTAACGAGATAAATACAAAATATATTACATACATGCGCGATATCACGAATAACTACGTATGACATGTTATCCCTCTGTTTCTGTACAACACACTTTCCATAACGCCCAGCTGTTTCCAATGATCACATCTAATATTCTTTTTGAATTTTACACGCTGCCACCATGTAATGATTCCAGGAATTATTTCCTTTCACTCGCGTTTATTCGAGCTATAAAAAATAATGCAACAATGAACACAAAAAATGAAATGGGATATAAATGTAGTATTTTTTCTATTAATTATGATTCCCATTCTTTTTGATGCTGATTCGCATACATTTATTAATAGGTTGAGTTAAATACATTCTGTTTGTTTCTCGAACCATCCAACGATAAGTGTCTTTTCCTGTACTATAAATGTTTCAGAGACTGAAGGCACATCAGTGTCTCCTCTGTCACTGCGACCTTCTTATTCGTCAAGAGAATTTGAGATATTCCGAACAATATGTCTGGTGAATAAATTTGCAACGTTTCAGACATAAAACATACTGTTACATCGTTATTATTACATTCTTGACGTTCGAGTGATCTGTGCAACATAGAAACAGTTTCTGTTATATCCTACGAAATTATTTCCTTTTCGTCATTTCCCTCAACTTCAACGTCATGTATAAAAATCTCCTACCGCACTCTTCTCAGCGTAATATTTACAATTTAAATCCATGCAGCTTTCATCATGTAACAATAATCTTTTCAAATTCAATGTTTTATGAAATTCTATTGCATTAAATTCATCTTTCTTTACGACGAAAAAGAGGTCTTTGAAGCAAATTCTTTTCATAATTTGGCTCGAAACATTCAACTGAAAATATTGCGTTAGGCGTAAAAAACAATATTTTGATAAATTGACCTTTTCTGTCCAGAACGTCACATATAAGACAGAAGTTAACATTATTTAATAATAACATAGTTTTTTGCTTGACGGTGTTACACTTGACATTTATAAAATTCTGACAGAAGGACAGTATCGAACTATTTAACCAAAATTTCTTTATTCATCCGAGCATTTTGTCGATGAACACAAATAATAATTCTTTTATGATCAAATATAGTATCTTGTTACTAACACCTTGTATAACAAAAGTACTATAATGTCGAAACTAAAATAATTGCCAGTATTTCTCTGATTTTTATTTACTCGATATAACTTTCTGAAAGTTTCACATTAAAGATTTTGTCGCATGAAATATAATTTTTATAAATGTTTAACTAACCATACTCATTAACATGCCTTAAATTCTTACTCTTCCTTCTACTCTAAAACCAAGCAAATGCTGGTACTTGTTTCAATTTTCAATGGTATATATCGGGTTACCGGGTCTATACCGATTTTAATACAGGTTTGTTGGCGTAATACCGGTATCAAAATTATATCAGCCTTAAATCCCTGGTTCAAACACTCTATAAGCTCCTATGTCGACATGTAGTGATACTTTATCGATGCACTGAAATTAATACAGGATCAGTATGAAAGTAATCTTTTGTGACAAAATTAGCTTGTGCAGCGCAAGGTATGTGACAGTCATTAGCAGTTATCGATGGTGTGAAAACCATTGTTACTTATTACGGTGATTGTTGCGTCCCGAACATTGCAACTCGCACGGTGGGAGTTTCGCGAAGTTGTAAATCCCGTTTACGCAGATGCGGCAATGTTGTTGGGATATGGCTTATCTAAATTAATAGAGCCAGGCCTGGTTATGGTTGAAGTACAGAGTTCTGATGTGTGACTGTCACCTGCGCTGAGTTGATGGTAGGTTCTGGATTTATAGGTATGTCTGTTTAGTGTTTCGGCGGGTCAGTTGCACGTGCGTCCCGTCTATTGGGTCTGGCCTCAAGTAGTGCTGTCCATAGTCCTTGTCTTTGATTTATAATTTATTAATCCTCAAGAAGGACGGTTAGGCACATCTTCTATGTATTATTGCCGTCGCAACAGGGTCCTTATGCCTATCGTCTTAAGGATGATATATTGATCCTTGCTAAGGTTTACTCAAGTGGTGGCTAGATGATGAAGAGTGTATACAAATCAAGGGAGGCTGACAATAGGGATATAAACAGTCCTCCACTTGATCTGGGACATTGCAGTCCTAGGGTCAGAACAAGTGATTGCAAAACGACTGCACGTGAATTAAATTAAATTAATCATATTTTAAAATAATCATAATTTTTTCCATCTTGATCACAAATTCGCGAGTTATAGTGAAAAATCAGTTGAATTAGAAACAAATCTGATCAACTCGCTTCTAATTCATGCCATCTCCGCTTCCAGTTAAAAGTCTGGCGTGAGTTTAAGTTAATCGCGTCAATTGAAAATTGCTACAAGTTACTAAAAGTTATTATGTTTCGTATTCAATGATGGTTTTCAGTCTTAACGAATCATTTAGATATTTATAAAATCATAAGTACATTTCAAATATACTGTTTGATTCCTGCGAATCATTAAAATAAACATGCATGAAATCATGTTGTTTCACATACGTAAACGAGACGTCACATAACGAAATTAACCGTAACGACAAATATTTAACTCTTGAATACACGCAACAAAGTTTTACCTAGATATGAGCGAATTATCTTTATTTGAATTTCCTATAGATAAGGGTTTAGAGGTTCGAGACGGAATAGATGATTCTTTAATAACGATAACATTTTTATTTCGTTTTAAACATTATAGTCATTGTTCCGTCGTAGAACAAGGAACACCCGTTACGATTTTCCAACAGCCAGGTCTTAGGGTCAAACAATTCGGCATCGGAATTTTTGCCTTCAGCATGTTTGACTGCTTTACCTCTTTTCTTTGACTTCTCGTGTCGCGGAACACGAGAATCCTGGAAATCCCTAATTTAACGAAATTAGGCAACGGTTCTTAAGACTTGGCTAACAAT
>NW_016908208.1:7619-50646 GCF_001483705.2 Eufriesea mexicana | reverse complement strand
CACGACGCTTTTCCGCTCGTACAACTTAAACAGTTGCCCAATATTAATTTGGCGGGTAACACGTGTCTTAGTCGCGAGACGGTCTTACAACCTGTCGGAATTACGAGAATTCGATCGCGACGCAACGCGACACTCGTTTTCTCAATCTCAATCACTCACGATACTGACGTGATGCTCAAAGTTCTCCAAAAATAAACTAGAGTAAAGTGCTAATCTAAGCTATCGCAAATTATCACAAGCTATCAGTATCCAATTTTTTCTTCTTGCGAATTGTCGACAGTTCGTAGATAAGTTCTTACTAATACAACATTTACTAGAAGTTCCTGATGTGTATGTAACTTCACGTCTTCATAATAAACACAAATTATTATTACCCATTCATGCTGATTGTCATTTTTTCATGCAATTTTCATTTCTTCGTTTTTAAAATCATACGAAGGTCATGGTATGTTAAATCGTTGAATACAACTGGATATTGGTTGCAATAATGTTAGGTCAAAAATATAAAATGCCGTTTGAAAGAACGAATTTGACATTTTAAATTTTGAAAAAAAAAAATATTTTAGAAAAATGTTGTTTTCGTAATTGTATAGCACACACCAAACACTATAACGTCTGTTAAAAACAAGTAGTTGAAAAATCGTGTCTATCGATCTGTGGGACACCCTGTATAGCAACATGCAAAGAAGTATGTTAAAAAAAAGGTCATTTTTGACATCAGCTTGAAATGAAAAATTCTTTCAGGAGCTTTAATAGCATCTTTCAGGGAACAAAAAATTTCTGTATTACTTTGCCGAGAAATGAGGGGAAAGTTGTTAAAAATTCTCAACTCTTGCTTGGCAACTTTTTCATCATTTCTCGGTAAAGTGATAAAGAAATTTTTTGTTCCATGAAAGATGCTCTTAAAGCTCCTGAAGGAATTTTTCATTTCCAGACAATGTCAAAAATAGCTTTTTTCTAATATGCTCATTTTCGTTGTTCCGAATACGTTCTCTTTTTTCTATCTTTTATATGATTCCGTAAAAGAAAATTTGGATTTATATATTTTGTTACGTGTTTATCCAATTTTAATACAGGTATTGAAGTATTTAAGGTACTGTATAGTGGTTAATTTCTGATATTTTAATGTAATGTTTCTAAAGTATATTTTTTAAGCTTTACTACTGTTAGAAAATGAAACAAGAACTGGGTATTCAAATTCTTTTAAATGCCTATATTTGAAGTGTGTTTTATTTATTATTTTTTTAAATCTGTAACATTGGTATTATAACTACAGTGAGTGTAAAAATTGTAATTCCCATGTAATCAGTTAGTCAATATCTATTAAATTTCTGTAAAAATTTTTGATAAATATTATATGCACATGTACGTATTATACAACATTATGACACAGAAACTGTATAAATATTTGTTACGTGTATATTTTCGGCAATGTACAAGAGTTTCGGCAATTTATTCTGCATATTTTTAATAATATATATTTATTTTTTCGATGATGCTTTCTTGTAATAAACCATGTTCTACGAAGATTTTGTTGAAATTGATTATTGTACGAATACTTTTTATACTTACTGAATAGCAGTTTCAAACGCGGTAACTGATGTCAGCTGCAAAAGTCTAAGAACCTGTGAATGTTTTAGACATTTTTATTATAAATATTGTATTAAAGAAATGTTTTTAACTGTTCAAATTTGATATTGTAGAAATATTAGTTTTAGTCAACATCAAACATTTAATTTCAAGGAGAAATGTATTTTTCGAGCATCCCCCATTGATTTATCGTGTCACTGTTAGATAAGAAATACATATGTAATATATAGGTTGTTACTGGACGGGTAGTACCATTGGGCAGGTGATTTTGCGTGCGAAAATAAGTGTGAAAAAGGAATAACATTTTTCCATTTGAAGCTTCGTTTACAAGAAAATTAAGTTTAAAAATGTGTAGATAATATTATTATTAGTTAAGTGAACTATTAAAAGTGTCGACTTTGCTAACGTGTACATAATCTCGCTCTTAGCAGTGAATCATAAACTGATGTTACATTATTTTCCTTTGCTTCATCGAAAGAATTTGTTATTCTATCCTTTAGCTGTGGAAGATTCTTAATAGTTTCGGCATACGCTATTTCTTTAACATGACCCCACAGTAAAAGTCTAGTAGATTAAGATCTGGTGATCTTGCTGGCCAATTTATTGTTCCACCTTGTCCTATCCAACATTGAAGTCGTTCGTTTAAAAGTAATCGTACATTTCGTGAAAAGCGAGGTGGTGCTTCATCGTGTTGAAATATTAGCTTTCGTACAATAGACAATGGTGAAACGACAATGAATGTGAAAGTGTAAATGAAAATGATCATGTTACGTACGGACTTGTAATAATATCGAAATTCAATTTTCTCGTAAACTTTAAACGGAAAAATGTTACTCCTTCCTTTCGACTTATTTTCACACGTGGAATTACCACCTGCCCAATGGTACTACCCGCCAGGTTATACCCTGTATATCAAAGATGGTCTGATAAAAATTCAATTAAAAAAAGAATTATGGAACAAACATGACACGAAGTATTCAGTGGCTGGAGAATATAAGTTTAAATTATTATTATACTATGAAAGTTTAAGTAAATTAAATTATAAAGTTTAAATTGAATTGTACCTGAAGAATTTAAATTGCGATTTTATTATTAGGAAAGCGTTTTTTGTGTCGTTCTTTTAATTCCGATTAACTTATAAACGATTTGTAAATAAATTTGAGTTTAATTTATTGAAAATAATTTTAGTTTATTATTAAAATATAAGAGAAAGATAATTAATATTTTATTATAAAATAACTTTTCTGGTATAGTGTTATTCTATTACCATTGATACTAGTTGCTAATAATATTTTTTTAATTAATTGTACTTATAGTCAATTTATTCTATATTCTATGTCTACTAATTCCGACCGGTTAGTTATATGAAATAAATATAACAGTAAATATGAAATAATGAAAAATGTTAAAAAACCCATTAATATACTTTAATTGTATTAATGCATTTCGTCCATATAATTTATTGCAAATCAAACTCTGGAAGACTCTTCCAGTTCTCTACTGATTCCAATAACGAAAATCATTAAATTTGTGCGATGTATATAATATACTTTTTATATATAAAATAATATACAAGATGTCTGGTAATTGGTAATATAATCAAGCAAGAAGTGATTTTGTGCATACAAGTAAGTCGATAAACGAGAATAAAATTTTTTTCGTTTCTAACTTCATTTTAGAGGAAGTCCAGATTGAAGATTTATGGAGTATGTGGTTTTTTATTCAAGTTTCGATGCTGTGGATTTCATTGTAGACTTCATCTATTCACGTTCACGAACATTTGTAATACTTTTACATCTATATTCAGTAGATCGAATAATAGAATGACACGAAAGATAGTGTACACTAGAATCCATAAAGGTAAAATATGATTAATTTTACGTGCGCTCCACGAATTTCCAAACCCCTTTTTTACGGATATCGTATGAAAAAATTTGACTTTTCCTTTTCTACTTATTTTTATATGTAGAATCATCTTCTGCCAGTTTACTATCCGTTTACTGCCCAATTACTAGACATCCCGTGTATAAGCCGGTAAAGGTTGAACTGTAGATAAATATTAATATAACGTTGATTATTGAAAATGCCCTATATAATTAATCATAGAAGAGCATATTTAGCGATCAGATCGGCAATCTTTTCGTTTGATGCCTATTTGAACTCCAGCTTTCACACGAGCCACGGGAATACATTATCCTAAGTTGCTTTTTCCACCAACCCAGTTCGGAAATTTTGCAATTCAATGCGGTGGCGAAAATTAAGGGAACACTGACCTCTCGTTGTCTATTTACTCCTAAATCCGCACGGAGTGGTTTTTCCCGCGCGGATATAAACTTTCACCCAGTGACTTTCGAGTGATTTATAACACAGTAATCCTACCGAGTTTTCGTGAAAAATAGTACGAATCACCACCATTGTATCAAAAACAGAATATTGAATAAAAAACCGAATAAAATGTGATAGAGTAACGAAAATATAGAAGTAATCTATTAAAAAAATTAATGTTTCAAATGTGAAATGTTTGAAACTACCGAGTAGAAAGTATCTGAACTTTTAAGTATCATGTATTAATAAACTTTTCATAAATTGTTTCTTTATATTCTTCGTAAGGGAAATGATGTTAGCGAAGGGAGCACTTTGGAGTTTTAAACTCAAAATTAATTTGAATTAGCATACAAGTTTATCCATACAAATTTAATTTCCAATGTGAATATCCAAACATATGTTCGAGATTAAATGCACTGCACTGGAACAAGAATATAGTAGTATATATTTGACTTGTTTGTACAGTTAATTGCACTTTGATCTTTGGCACGCGTGAATAATAGAATGAAACAGTAGTCTCTCCTATTGTGTTCCATCGGGGTCCTCCGAACCAATAAAAACATGGGTCCATCGAGAATCGATCAAAATCGATACCTGTCCCACATACCACCAAGCAGTGGTCACAGGCATCAAATTTTCGCAAATTCGAAAACGTCTGTTACGTGGCGCATACGCAATATCATCCCCTCTTGGTATACCTCAAGGAGCCGTGAAGTCGGTATTTCGAAGCTTTGTACCATGATTGTAAAGAATCTATTTTCGAGTTGGAATATTAGAATATTAGGTGGCAATGGACAAAATGTTCTTTATGATTTTAAGAATCCATCTCAAAACCCAAAATCTCGTGCCAGTCAGGTATCGTTCTACCCTTATCAAGAGAAGGCGCGCCAAGGACAACGCATATGTTTGTCGCGGTGCTTAGGATGTCACTGATTGGAACATTAACATTTCGAGAAATAACCAATCAGCGTGCATCCTGAACATGCCAAGGTGAGGAACCAGGAACTATGTAAAAGCACTTCAGAAAGAAGGAGAAAGAATTCAGACACGAGACAGTTCTCACACGAAAACAGTTAAACACGTAACGAGACTATCTAGTTACCTACAAACGTACTCTAACACCCTAAAATGTTTAGAATATTTCACGCGTTTTGAAGGAGAATCCAGTCTCTGTCACGACGCATAGAAATGAGGTCCGTTGGATCAGTTTCTTGTTTTTCTTTCGACACATTTAGGGAAAAACAGATACTGCAATCTTCGTTGTACTCTGCGATGATAAGGTTTTAGGTTTTAATGGAAGATATTATTTGATTTTCACTGGTTTTAATATTCCTTTCAGTACACACGTGTTTGTCTCTGCTTCACTTCTTATATACTAAACACGATGATTCACGCTTCATTTCACGCACTGCTATCCCCTCCACACACACTCACTAGAACGCTTATCACGCGCCAAATTAATATTGCGTGACTAGTTGTAATAATAAGGATCCAGAGTGTGTGGTCAAAAGAGAGTGTTTATTTATAGAAAAGTATAGAATAGTTATAATGGAGACGTTGAACGGAGTACCGTTTCGAACACGCGTTTATACGTGTAAGTAAGATGTTTCAAGGATCGATGCCGAAGACGAACTGATTTCTCGAATTTGATCTATGTCGTGCCTCGTCGTGCCCTATCCGGAGTTTTCTCCAGTTTAGTTCTGATTGGGCAAAATAAACGTTGGTGGTGGAAAAGTAAGGAATTTTAATTGGACAGAGGGTGGGACGGAAGGACCTTTGGCTAAGGAGTAGGAAACTGTCAAGGAGCCGATTTTTGATGGTCAATGACGTAATTTATAAGTGGTGTCCGTCCGTTGCTTGTTGGGTCTGTCACAAGTGGGTCCCATCTGTCGCGTCTGGTACTAGTAAAATTCCTAATTTTGCGTTACCTTTATAAACTTAATCCGCTAGAACGGCGGTGAGGCACATCTATCCTCCGGAATTGCAGTCACAGTATAAAATATAAAATAAACCGTTAGGTCTGTCAAAGTGTAAGCCATAGAATAAAAATCATGTTATAAACACGCTCTCCGGGACGGAACAATTTCTCTTATTTCATTTTAGCTCATTGAAAACGTTACATTTGTTCGATAAAGGTGTATATTTTTATTATCCGAATATTCAGATCAAAATGGCTGAAAAGGAAGAGGTGTTGCGGTCGCAAACACTGCAACTCTTTCGGTTGGAGTTTCGCAGGATTGTAAGGTCCGTTTACGCAGATGCGACAATGTTGCCAGGATGTGGCCTACTCTAAATTAATAGAGCTAGATCTGGTTAGGGGTGAATTAAAGAGTTCTGCTGCGTGATTGTCTCTCGCTCTAAGTTGATTGTCATTGGGTCTGTTGGTCGTGACTTGACCGTCTGGTCGTGATGCTCGTCTTCCTGGAACTTTTAGGAGAACTCTCCCGTGACTGCTGCCTCGGTGATTTTATAAGTTTTGTATGTTTACTGATTGATTGGTGTTCCGTCGTGGAACAAAGAAGATCCGTTACCATCTTCCAACAACCAGGTCTTAGGGTCAAACAATTCAGCATCGGAATTTTCCGCTCCAAGCCTTCAGCATGTTTGACTGCTTTACCTCTTTTCTTTGACTTCTCGTGTCGCGGAACACGAGAATCCTGGAAATCCCTAATTTAACGAAATTAGGCAACGGTTCTTAAGACTTGGCTGACAATAGGCCTGAGGGCTCCACGTGGTCCGCACACGTTGGAAGCCTCAGGCCCTCGCTAGGGGTAATAAACGACCGATGGGGTCACCAGCGCGCGGGTGGACCCCAGGTACCCCACCTTGGAGGAGAGGGTTTCCTCCACTATCGTTTACTTTTTGGGGGAACCTTCCCTTTCTCCAAGGTCACAGATTTGCGAACCAAGGGAACGCCCTTGGTCAAAAACAGCCAATCATATTTGGCGAGCTCCCGATTTTTCCTAAGGCCGATCTTAGGAAGATCGAGGAGCTCACTTTCTTCCTTTCGAGAGCTCAGAGACACCGGTTCTTTTGAAACAGTTCGCCGCAAGAGTTCATCTCTGCAAATGAACAATACGCCACGTTTGCGTCGAAACGTCGAAGACTCGACTCTTTTCCGCTCGTGCAACTTAAACAGTTGTCCAGTATTAATTTGGCGGACAACACGTGTCGTAGTCGCGAGACGGCCTTACAAACCGTCGGAATTTCGCGAATTCGATCGCGACGCGACGCGACAATTGGTGTGAAATATAAGTGGTAGGTGTGTGTCTTCCTATTGGTTATGAATAATATTTGGGTGTGTGTTAGCTTCGACGTTTTTCGGTGGTGCTGGATGTTTAAACAATTTGGGTCCTTATGTCTATCGTCTTATGGGTGTAGGAAAGGATTTCAGTGAAACTATGCTCTTTGCTGCTGAGTAACTTCTTTATTCTCCGTATGCGGGTCGAATAGTGCCCCAAAAACACATCCCTCGTTGTTTTATAGGGCGTGTTCCCTCTCCGTCGCCTTGTCTTCGCGTGTCCGTAGCCTCTTCCGCTGAGCTCCGGTCCTGACGTCCCAGCTTGGCGTCTAGCATCCCCATCTGTGGCTGTTGTCCTTGGGCCTCGGCGAGGCCTTCCTAGAACTCCAACAAAGAGCTTTCACCCGCCGGAAGACAATGGGCAGCGGTGAAAGTCGCCAACATGGGTGATTTATTAATTCTTGCTAAGGTTCACCCAAGTGGTGACTAGGTGATAACGAGTGTATACGAATCAAGGGATGCCGACAATAAGGACATAATCAGTCCTCCACTCAACCCGGGACACTCGGTCCTTGGGTCGCAACAAGAGGAAAGGGACTGGAATCTCCAGCTCCTGGTATCAGATGCATTTATGCATCTTATATATATATAGAAAGAAGAAACAGGAGAAATTTTGTAGGAGGATGAAAAAGTAGAAAAGGAGAAAATTCAAATCTTTGATACACATTTGGACTGGAATAATCCGGCGTATTTCATTCAAGCTATGGTTGTATGAACTAAAAGATGAAGAGGTTTAAATGATGTCAAGAATTGGAATTTAAAACAGATTTAAACAATTCCTTGCATAGAAGTATATTGGAGAACACGTTTCGTACCAGTGCCTAGAAGAAAAGGAAGATGTATATGACAGATACAGAGATGTAAATTGAAAGGGAACAACAACCCGACATACATGTAGAAGCGGGGACACTTGAAAGGGTATTGGCGAGATTAAACAACTGTCGGCACGGGGAATAAGCCGCACGAGTGGATATTTAGGTTAGGATCAGGTGTGAAGGACAAATTAACTCTCAGAGTGTGTGTGGTGCGTTGGAGGATGCATCGTACAAATGCATAACGTGTATGTGAGTGAATAAGCGGCGAGTGACCAATGATGAAAGACCAGATTCGATCAAGAAGAGGAAAGAAGAACGAAAGAATATCAGTCTGTCGCGTAATCATAAATCAGTTATTAATTTTGATCTTTTTAGTTGTATTTTACTCAAAGTCGTATTCAACACGTAATAAATACATACTTTAGAATTAAATAACATCTCTTCTGCTTTCATGCCAAATACACCCCTACATACTTGTGTAATTAGTACACCATAAATATCAGAATACACATAAATACACACCCATAGAGCAATCGCTGATTAGAGTTCACAGAAATCCATTATAGTAGTTAGTCGTTGTGTAGCAGTTGCATAGACCACAATTGATCATATAGAGCAGCAAAATATATAGCAATCGGAGATTTCCAATTTTATTATATCGTATTTATTCGAATCGACTCTTCTTATACCAAAAGTCCAAGAGATGTCAATCTCGAGATGGAAGAAAGCAACGAAGAAAGGAATCTATCGAAACACAGAAGTAACGAGGGAAGGTGGTCAACGATTAATTACAATCAAAAAGGAAAATATGCTGAGAAGTACCGTAGTCTTTTCCAAAAAAGTAAAATTAATGCTATAAACCAGAAAAAGGAAGAAGAAAACACATTAAAATGAATAAGAATAAGACAGTAAGAAAAGCACGAAAGCTACAAAAAATTGTGTTGCATGCGCTTTTATAATCTACATAAAACTCTGTTATGCTGTGTTCAACGTATATCCAACAATTGTTAATTTTTTTATAGAATTAGCGTCAGATTAAGACTTTAAGAAGCTTTAAGCATTTAAAAGATTTAAAGATCTATTTAGACAAGAAATTCACTCCAACGTAACATTTTCTTTCATCTTTTTGCCGTTTCGATGAATTTCGATATACCTCTCTTTCTTTATTGCTCTTTATACGTATATATTATATTTCACTTATTGGGTAATTCAGCACTGTATAGGTTGTATAGGCTGTATAGGCTGTATATGGTAGTCAGATAAATAGAAAGTTTATTTCATGTTATCTAAAATCTACGACATAGTAGTGTAACACGAGCGTTACTTAAATTGAAATGAAAATAGAATATACTGTTCAAACGTCATTTTTATTGCATGGTCACAGCAGCGATCTTTGGGTCTTACTTATTAATATCATATTAAATAACATATTATTATATTCCTTGTAAAAAAGATATCAAAAGTACATTACTTTTTCAAGCCACCAAGCTCTGTATTTCTCACTGATGCTAATATACAGTATTTTTTAAAAAACTATATTCTGGTGAAGTATATTCTGGTTTAGTAGATTTTCCTAATTTAAACTGCCATATGATTTCTTGTTTACATTTGAAGTACTTTATTATTTTGCCAAACCGAATCCTTTTTGAATTTTATATTTTTCAAGCACTTCTCTCAGACCAATTTTTTGGATAATAACTTTGCCGAGTGAAGTTTTAAACTGCCTGGATTCTGCGAACATTCTTTTGCGCTTCTCGTACCATTTTGTTATACATTGCTCCTTCTATACGCTAAAATCGCATAACATATATCAATGCAATCACAGTCACAAGATTGGGACTTTTATTGTTCAACAATAAGGGGCAGTTTTCTGTCTAAAATCAGGGTCCAGCAAACCAGTCAAGCAAAGACAAATACTTTCCAAGAAATACAATATCGCAATCTATGTATCGTGTTAAAGGGATGCGATCTACTCTAACTTAATTGTTATTGACCTGGTTAGGGTTTTAACACTAGTGTTGCGACGGCAATAATAGTTGCAAGGCGCGCCTAGTCGTTCCTCTTTAAAATCGACAATTATAAATCACAACAAGGACTAGGGACGGTCATACCTGAGACCGGACCCAACAAACGGGACGCACGTGCGACTGACCCACGAAAATGCTAACCAGACGTACGTATAAATCAAAACAAAACAGTACCAAAAAGAGAAATTTCCCTGTCATATTCCCTCTCCTAACCCAAGAGCCCGCTAAAACTCCTTGCCCAATGAAAAAACTCTAATTTTCCTCCTCCTACACTCATTTTCCTCCAATCACAGCAAACCAAGACTAGATAAAACGAGACGACAGGCAGTAGCCAAAACAGAGTGAAGACAAACTAGTATCAGACGACAGTGAGGAGTAAGACGAACAAGAAGACAGTGAGGAGTAAAAGGAACAAGACGATAGTAAGACGGAAAACACGAAATATCAAAACGGTATCGAAACTCGGTCAAACACATAAAACCAGAAGACAAAACGGAAGACGAAGCAAGACGAAACGGCAAAGACTGAGACGATACACTTGACACAATCATCATACAACTCATAAAACGTGTAATAAATTGTAAATATACCAGAAACTGCGCTTTATTACATTACCGAAGTGCTCAATGTCTCGTAAGTGACGCGACACATTGACAAGAGGGTAGCAGCATTATCAAATCCTACCCAAACCCGCGTGGACCTCAACCTTCTCACACCACGCGGTACAACAATTAGGTTTACGGACGCTATCTGTATACCTATTTCTAAAGGCACCTGTCAAATTGACAGATAAAGAAAACCACGTGCCTTTTTTTTAACGATTAATTTAATTTAAAGCAATTATATATTATATTAACAGTTTTAATATAAATTAACTAAATCTGTTACCATCGTATAATTGGAGCAACCCTTCCGTCGAATTGACGGATTCCGTAAATCTAGTGTTAACTGATTAAGCTGAGTGTGTGATGTGCGACTAACCTTCCACTTGATCTGACTTTATGTGGACTCTTTCGATTCGATTCCTGTCTCAGTGGTTTCATAAATTCGGATGTGTCGTGATTGGATGACGTGAAATGTGAATGGCGAGTACGTGTTTTTCTATTGGTTGTAAAGAACGTTAAGTATGTGTATCAGTTTCGATATCTTTCGGTGGTGGTAAATATTTAAACAAATTGGGCCGCTATGCCTATCGTCTCAGCGGTAATTTATTGGCCCTTGCTAAAGACTAATCCAAGTAGTAGCCAGGTGACACGAGCGTCGGCGAGTCATGGGATGCTAACAATAAAAACACAACAGTCTCCCACTATACTTGGGCCGTTCAGTCCCAGGAACGGAATAGTACTATTATAACATTGTCTTGCGTTATTTACTGTAGTGATCTTATTGTTAGGAGTCAGTTAAGATGACTAATCGGCATGAGTGTTTCTTTTCAAGAATCTGTTAAAATTTGTATTGGCGATTGTAGACTATTTTTGGGATACGAGACGAGAAACTTTAACACCCGATACTTCATAACACCTGTTTAATTGACGAAGAACATATTGTTCCGTCCCGGAGAGCGTGTTTATAACATAATTTTATTCTATGACTCACACTTTTGCCAGACCTAAGGGTTTATTTTATATTTTATAATGCGACTGCAATTCCGGAGGTTCGATGTGCCTCAACGCCGTTCTAGCGGATTAAGCTTACAAAGGTAAAGCAAAATTAGGAATTTTACTAGTACCAGACGCGACAGATGAGACCCACTTGTGACAGACCCAACAAGCGATGAACGGACGGCACTTATAAATCATGTCATTGACCATCAGAAATCGGCTCCTTGACAGTTTCCTACTCATTAGCCAAAGGTCCTTATGTCACACCCTCTGTCCAATTAAAACTCTTTACCTTTCCACCACCAACGTCTATTTTACCCAATCAGAATTAAACTAGAGAAAACACCAGACCGAACACGACGAGACAGGACATAGAGCAAAATCGAGAAGTGAGTTCGTCTTCGGCACCGATCCTTAAAACATCTTAATTACACATATAAACGCGTGTTCGAAACGGTACTCCGTTCAACGTCTACATTATAACTATTCTACACTTTTCTGTAAATAAACATTCTCTTTTGACCACACACATTCTGGATCCTTATTATTACAACTAGTCACGCAATATTAATTTGGCGCGTGATAAGCGTTCTTAGAAATCGAAGAGATTCGATACCGTAGGTCGCTACACATACAAGAGAAGAAAGTATAAGACTGCGATTTAAGACAATAATCTTTAATTGCTGTTAAGCGCCAACTTCTACTTATCCTAATCTTACGTATTAAAGGCGGGAAGTTTGATACTCCACCGGTATCGTTCATTTCCTTCATAACTCGTTTCAAATTAATAAACGTAGGCGTCTAATCAATTAAGATAATCGACAGATTTATATCAAAAGCGACCCATGTCAATTTTATCGATCTTTCCAGGGAGACAAAATGTACGCTACCAATTTTAATTTGTTTTTATAAAAAGAATATATCCTGTATTATCATTCAGGAAATACGTCATTTTTTGTAGACCAACTTTACAATGGTATGAGTGTTAACTCTAACTATTACATTGCGTTATTACTAAGAAATTCAAATCAGTTATTTTTTCTGAGTTCCTTGCAATATTTACACGTTTCAAATTAGTAGACGTGAGCGTTTTGCCATATAAGAAAATTCGTGTATACTTATTTTTATATGAGCACACGACTAATCCAAACTATTGATTCCTTGTCAATTCTAATTGATTGATTTCTGATTGTGAACTCACTACTGTACTTTGGTATGAATTGCTAAACGTTTTCTATTTTCCGCGATTCAGTATATTTCTTGTCTCACAGAACAACCAGCCAGTTATCTTGTTTATGCACACGAAATTAAAATGTAACACAATCTGCAAATCGTTTGTTATACAGTGATGAGCAAAACTGAATCTATATTAGGTTAATTTTTGAACAGTTATAATTGTGTGAGAAGAAATCGTACAGTAATGTTTGTTGGTAATATGGACCCCAGAAAAATTTTTTTAAAGAAACTACCAGCTTGAAGTTTTACCATTTTTTAGGTGGAAAACTGTTTTTGTTTCCTACTACAAAAATCTAAGTAGAAATTCAATCTAGGAATGTGAAAGTACAGCCTTTGCCTTTTATATTGACCCCACAATTGTTATTGCACGATTTTTTTTTACAAAATTATAGTTATTTAAGAATTAATCTAGTTGATTACGGACCCAATCCGTGAGTTCGAGGACCAATGTAACGGGTATGATTGTTTGGTTGTGTGGCCAACGTGTGCAAACGATCCAATTGAAAATACCAACGATTCAGTAGAATTCGGCTTGGATGCGTACTTGATGAGTCGCTAAGATTGACTTCGAAGCGACGTGATTCGTTCCCTAGATTAAATACAACTAACGATTTAATTAACGATTAGTTTGGAGCAATGTGTTCGCTCTTGAGATTGAAAAACGACTTGACTTGTAAAATGACTTATTAGGAGCGACGTTTTGCAATGGAAAAACGACTAACTCGTAATGTGTTTGGAACGATGTGTTTGTTTCTGAAATTGCTCAACGACTGCCGATCTTTCGAAGACAAAAATAGTCACGTACCGCCAAAAGAGAAACGGCTGTCGGATTAAGGGCCAACCCTTGGTTCGTGCATCAGTTACCTCCAAAAAGGGAGGAACGTTCTCCACAACAAGATCATTTGAGAGGTGATCACCGCGAGGTCATCTTTAATTTATGGCTTCGAAATTCGTAACCAGCGCATGGCCTGGTCTTGTCTCCTATGGGTCCATTGTCAGCCAAATCCTAAGTTTTGTTGCCTGGTTTTGTAAAATTAGTCGCTAAAGTATGCTTCGTGTCTGGTAATCAAAGAAAACAAAGAAAGATTTACTAAAATGTACAAGGAACATGTTGCGGCCCTAGGACCGCAATGTCCCAAGTCAAGTGGAGGCCTGTTTTATGCCTCTATTGCAAGGGTCCCTTCACTTGCACATGCTCAGCGTCACCTAAACCACCGCTAGGATAAACCGTGACAAGGACCCATATATTATTCTCTAGACGACAGGCATAAGAACCCAAATGTTTAAACAACCACCACCACCGAAAGACGCTGAAGTTAGCATACACCCCCAATATCATACCAACCAATGAGAAGACAGTCGATCCTTATAAAACTACCAAGGCATTCACATCAAGATTCTCAGTAAAACCTCCATCACGACCACATCAAGATTCTCTCTAAACTCCATCACGACCACAACATCAGCAATCGAGACCCACCAGCACTCAGCGCAGGAGACTGTCTACTACTATAGAACTCCTTGCAGTTCAACACTAACCAGGCCTACCTCTATCAAGTTAGAGTAGGCCGCATCCCAAGCAGCATTGCCGCAGCAGCGTAACGGGCCTTACAACCCCGTGAAACTCCACCAGCGAGTTGCAGTGTTCGGGACGCAACAGAACAAATCAAAATGGAAAGTACCGAATATAAATTAGTCAGCATTTAGGGTCTGACTCTTCTGGGCCTGGCTTTTATCCCACAATGGAGTAGCGTAAATTATTAAATTCTAAACACTAATATAGATTTAGTTTTGTTCTTCGCAGTATACCTTCTAATCCTTGCAATTCGCGAGGTTAATTTTGAAGAGAATTTAATTTGATAAATTTATTTTCCTTTCTTTTATTTTGACAATATAAGCTATTTCTATAAACTTCTTAGTAGCTAGATATTATTGTAGCAGTGATAGACTAAATACTATTATAAGATAATTATAGAAATATAAATCGTATTATAAGTATAAGTAAGTTATATTGAGAAATTTACATCAGTTGGTTGATTTTCACTTTTGAAGCTTTTCTTTCAGAAGAATGTGTTCATTCACCTTTGAGGGGTAGTGATTTATGATAGCATTTCTTCACTAGTGGTAGCTAATGGCATAATTGCATGGCATATCCGTCGACTATACGATCAATTGCACGAAATAAGACCTGCAACGAAAACAAATCGACACGAGAACATTTTATTCCCGATATAACCTCATTTTTAATGGAACATACATGTTACCAGAAAATGTAAATATAAAATATCAGAGAAAATATTTGTGTTACCAATATCGTGTTTTATTACTTTTTTAGCCAAAATGTTTCAAACAATTAATCTATTGTGTTATGTAGGTAATAAAATAGAAATGTTTTTCTTTTTGTTTAATAACCTCCCAATATATTCTGCATTTTGTCCATAGAGACATTTGGCAAATTATTATAACGCTAGGGATTGATAATATGAGCATAGCAACATCTTTAAAAACGTTATTTGGAGTGGCTTGAATCTATACTATGTGTCTCTGAAAATTATGAACAAGTGGGCACTAGGGCTCCTTAAATATTGGAAAAAGAATACAGATTAATTTTCTTTTTGTTCAGGATTTAGTTTTTGCAAAAATGGATTTTGAAGAACCGTTTTCTATGTATTTCGGTTTATAACTGAAACACACGTATACATAACGCAATACGAACAACGTATAATATTAATTAAATTACAAGTTACTAGATAGTCGATAAATGCCTGTTTACAATTAATTGACATTTTCCAGCATTGTTAGAGCACTTGTATTCTGCCGTAGAACAAAAACAGGCCTAGAAAATACTGTTACGATTTTATAACAGCCGCGTCCTAAATGCAAAAATAATTCAACTTTCGAAATTTTCTATTTACGATCTCGTCGTTGAACATTTCTAGGCCATTTTTTGTATTGCTTCGAATGCCATCAGACACGAGAAGTAATTCAATATCTACTTTTGGGGAATTTAGGCGATAGCACTTAGGATTTGACAAGTCCATGTGCGTTGGTTGCGTTAGGCTCCAGCGTTCAAAGGGACTATAATCGAAAGGTGACAATGACGCGGTCACTTTTCGAAATGGCCACAAACATGTATGACCCATATGCACCTCGACAACTGTATCTCATTCTCAAGGAAGGGTTTCCTCCGCCACCGACTGCGATCCGTCTTGAGGGTGATTTGCGGACCAAGGGAACGCCCTTGATCCAATCACCCGCCAATTGGGAAACGTTCGCCCTTTAGGGGGTTAACACGTTGGCTGCCGCGCGAATTTTTCGTGACTTGCCCAAGGCGCCAACATGAATTTCTCATTATGCGATGCATATTATGTTGAAATATTATTTACAGCAGATAAGTTTAGTTGTATAAACTTGTTTTATGCATTTTTCGTGGCATTAATTTCTTCAAAGCATTACAGAAACAATGGTATTATTTAGAAATTTATAAGTATCGATGTTTACCCTAATTATGTGTTTTAACTATTGGTCGCGTCGCCGGTCACCGGTGGCCCCCACGGCGCTGTAGCCAAATCGAGTGCCGGTCACCGGTGACCCCCACAGCAGCCAACGTGTCAAAAACAATTATATATTATATTAACAGTCTTAATATAAGTTAACTAAATCTGTTACCATCGTATAATTATAGCAACCCTTCCGTGAAATTGACGGGTTCCGTAAGTCCAGTGTTAAAACAGTCGCAAGTCAGTTAGTCGCCAGTAGTCGCGGCGGTACGAATTCGTTCGATCGAACATTCGTACAGCACCTCTCTATCGTTCGAGAAGCCTGACAAACTTCTTGTTTATAATTCACGAATTGCTTCGACACAATCCATGCAACTAGGATTATCAACCGGAGCCAGTTCGACGGAATATCTTTGAAACAGTTGCTCAATATTAACTTGTCGAGCAACATTCCGAGATCACGAGATGGATTTACAGCCCCTACAGATGGAATTCGCCCTGAGTTCATTCGCGATGCGACAACAAAGCCATTCGTAACTGTATTGCGTAAACAGTGTCTCACCTAGTAAACAGTGGATGAACGTTATAAATTAAGTTGCTTCGACGAGATGCGTGTTATCATTGTATTTGCCTCGAATATCTCATTGCTTTGTCAAGTATAAAATACGGAAAAATGAAATGAACAATTTTGAACTTAGAAATAATACTTTTATTATATCGATTATTAGATACGCAGAAAAGTGTTTGAACATGTAAAGATCAACGGAGCAAACAATATTTTCACTTGGAATCACCGTGTTCGTAGTAAAAATGAATGCAAAAGGAACAGAAACGAAAACGTGGGAGAGACAGATATGTTAAATATGCACGATGCCGAAAATTTTTATAGGCAAATTGCCAAATGTATGAGCACAAGTGTGTCAACAGTACAGTATATTATAAAAAAATCTAAACCTGAAGGTACAGTGGCGAACAAACAACGTACCGGTCGATGGAATAAATTAAATGCAAGAAAATAAAAGATTGTTCCTCGTGAAATAAAATTCATTCGAAAATTTTAGCACCAGAGCTTGCTTAAATAATTAACAACTACTTTGGAAAAATGTACATCTCGAATTATTTCGCAGAATACTCCGGAAAAATAACTTTCATGGGACAGTAATAAGGAAAAAGCCAGTCATTAGTAAGACCATTTGAGCTAAACGATTAAAATTTGCACAAGAATATGCGAGTAAAAGTAATTATTTTTAGAACACGGTCATTTTCTCCGATGAAAGTAAATTTAATGTATTTGGATGTTGTTGCGTCTCGAACATTTCATGGTTGGAGTTTCGCGGGGTTGTAAGGCCATCTACGCTGACGAGACAATGCCGAAGGGACGCGGTCTACTCTAAGTTAACCCTCGGAGCACGGTTCGTCGCTCAACGGTAACGGGATCTCTCGAAACCCCACACTGACAACTTCTTACTTAGTTACTTAGATATATATAACACCTGCACCTCTTTCACGGTTCATTCGGTGATGAATTTTTTTGTTTCTTGAGTTTTCTGCTTCAATTGTAGCTTCAATGGCCAAGATAATATGCTTCGTATTATGATAATTCATAAAATAATTCATAAAATGAAGACATATTTGGCCGATCTATTCTTTTCGTTGCCCCACTGCATACTGCTAGCTGGAGACGTTGGAACTCTCGACGCAGTCAATTGCTTATGTTATAGCGATAAGTGTAGGGCCTGCAAACGTTGTCGCTCATTCGCTACGCTGAAATTTTGGGCCTAGTGTTAGCACTAACACACGCAGCTTCGTCACGATAGATAAAGAAGCAGGCTCTCTAGAAACCTCGTTGTCGTTTCGCGAGGGTTAATTAAGATAAACTTGGTTAGGGTTTCAACTGATTGAGTTGACTATTTGATTTAAACTCGATTGAACTGATTTTGTGTGCGACTCTTTAGGTTTGAAAGTGGACTGTTTCGTGTTTGAATTCCTTGTGATGAGTTTTTCGACCGCTTTCGATTCCTCGCTTTGGCATGTTCAGGATGCACTCTGATTTCTCGAAATGTTAATTTTCCCATTAGCGGCATCCTAAGTGTCGCGACCAGCCTTCCATGCACCTTTGGCGCGCCTTCTCTTGGTAAGGGTGGACCGATACCTGGCTGACATGAGATTCAAGATTTTCCTCCAGGTCCGAAGCATCGGTAGTTGGTACCGTTAGAGACGCTTCGAAATGACCTTTCGGAATTACGGAGTTCTATAACACGTCTCTGGCTAGTGAACGCGGAAGAAATTAAAATTCTAAACAATATTTCGTTGTTCATTGTGCCCCTCCTTAATATTTCAATATTCCATCTCGAAAATAGCCTTTCTTTGCGACCGTGGTATAAACCTTCGAAATGCCGACCTCACGACTCCTTTAGGTATGTCAAGACGAGATAATCCGTATGCATCGCGGAACAGGTCCGATGGTCAACGTTATACGTGGAGGAAACCGAA
The DNA here is from genome assembly GCF_001483705.2 of Eufriesea mexicana. Classification (NCBI taxonomy): domain Eukaryota; kingdom Metazoa; phylum Arthropoda; class Insecta; order Hymenoptera; family Apidae; genus Eufriesea; species Eufriesea mexicana. Next base: position 31,758 of record NW_016908208.1, on the reverse strand, counting down.
TAAGGAAAAGGATATTCATAATTTACGACTAACAGTAAAACATGGTGGTATTTCGGTGATGGTTTGAGGACATATGACAGCAAATGGTACCGGAATTCTTGTTTCTATAATTGGTACTTTAGGCAGACATAAGTATTTATACATTTTAAAAATTAATCTAAAAGAAAGTGCGTTGAAATTGAGTCTATCAAAAATTTTTATTTCCAGCAAAATAACGATCCCAAGGCTAGGATTGTACAAGAGTGATTTTACAATGCATACATCAGTACAAGGTCCGGATGTTAATCCGATCGAACATTTGTGGGAGGAAATTGGCAGAAGGTTAAAAATTGTTGAAATTAGTTTAAAGGAACAATTGAAACAAAAAGCTTAAGCAATATAAAACTTTATTGAGCTCAAAGAAACTGAAAACTTGGTGCACAACGTGGAGCGACGAGTCGCGACTCATCACCTTTATGTTATGGCTTCTAAATTTAGGATCACGCGGAACCAGCGCACATTCTTGCTGGCCTGTTGTCAGTCAAAATTTAAGTGCTGTCGTCTAATTCTCTTAAATTATGTATGGAAGAATTCCTCGTATCCGATAATTCAAGGTAATAGAAAGAAGTTTATTAAAATGTACGATAAGACAGTAACGGCTCTTCTAGGTTTTCCTTTTGTTTCACGATAAAACAACTTAAAAATATTAAATCCTAAGTATCAAGCGTGATCTCCGATATCCAACTAAGAACAGGGATTGAGAAAAAGTGACGAGTGTTTTTATTCCTGCCCATTAGCCCTGATAGTTTCCTTTAACCCCCAACACCTGCTGGTTTCGGCTTCAGCATGGGTACAGATGAGCCAGTGTATGCATTCAAGAAGGCTGACAATTAAATGTGCAACCGGGAAAAAATGTATTTGAATATTGTAAGCGATTGTTCTTTTAATCTCAGAGAGAAATATAGTCGCGGTGATAAGGTCCAAGCTATTAGGCTAAACGCGCTGAAGAAAATACGTGTCGCGCATAACTGATTTATTTTGATAAAGCTGCAACGAAATGTTACGCTTCGAGACTTTTGAAGACTGAATTCACCTCTGAAGATCAATTCTTTATAAAGAATTTTATGAAAAATAAACGATTCTTAATCAATCACCAAATTCTCTTTTAGAATAGAACTACGATAACATATTCAACGGAAGTCATGTCAACCATAAATTACCCATGTCGCCATTTGAAACTGTTTACTAATTAGAACTAAAGAATACGTATAATTTTATTAACCGAATTGTGATTTTAATTGCTTATACACTGAAAATACTTAATGGTATGAACTAAATATGAGTTTAAATACAGTTACACTGAGAGTATATCGAGATTAGGTTGTGGTTCGTAATCTTAACAAATGCGAGAATTTCTACTGCTATCTCAGTATGACATCAAGCATCTAAGCGTGGAATTATGGAAGTGTCATAAGTAGAGATAGATGAGGTAAGCAATCTTCTCTTTTGTTCCTGTGATATCCAAGGAACATCCTTATTAGCGATGCATAGTGCATGGTGCATTTGGGGTATCAGTTTTACTTCCTAGACGAATTCTTCTCCATGAATTTAAGTTGTTAATTTTAAATTGCTATCGTATTTCAATTATTTGTTTCCACTTACAAAATACGCCCATATTTTACATAAATTGAGATTATTTTAATTCTTTTATCTCTAAGAGAACTCATGCATATAGTACATATTCTCATTTTTATAATTTTTATTAATACACCTGCAACTAGCCTATCTGGATCAACCAGCAGATTGGATACGTTTCGGTATATCTTGCGAGAAGAGGTATTCAGCGATGTTCCTTCAGTTACATCATATAGTGAGATTAGAGGTTTATAATTCAGAGTTGACGAGGTCTAGTGGTTTCGTTCTTTTGAGTCTTCTGATTTCATCCGCGGTATTATTGAGATTAGTAGCTAGCTCGTTGGGATGATTGATTAACTTTTGTATGCGCGATGTTGCAAATTGCTATAACTCGTGAACGTATTTTACTTGAAGCATTCATTACCCTCGTGCAGTCTGTCATTACTAACATATCACGATATTGATGTTAATATTCTAAGGGCTTTACTTTGGCGTCTTTGTATGATATTCGTGTGTAATTTTTCAGTACATCCCCGTAATTGGACTAGGTGAAAATTGAGATGATGGCAATCTTGTACGATAATAAATTATTGTATAGCGGTAGTGGAGATTTCCAACCAAGGATCCAGCATAATTTTTTCATTCTAAGATCTGCTTTCTTTCCTTTCGTTGGTAGGTGATGTTTCCGCGTTAGGTTTTTATCCAAGTACATACCTAAGTATTAAACATGGTCCTTTGTATTCGGTATAATGTTATTGAACCTTACTTCAGAAATTGTGATATGTATTGTAAAAAATATGCGTGTTGAGTTTTCAGCGTTTATTTTGATTTTCCACTTCTTTGCCCGCGTAACAGTCTCATTCAGAGCTTTTAGTAGCAAGATCGTTCCAATTTCAGAATTTTCATGCGACGCAATAAGTGCTGTGTCATCTGCATATGTTGCTATGGTAGTACCTTCGTTGTAAGGGAGGTTGTCTGTGAATATCTGGTATAATACACGAACCCAAAACACCACCTCGTGAGATCTCAGCACGTATAGAATTGTTTCTTGACGCACTTTCGTTGACGCTTACATACAAGTACCTCTCGCGTAGCTAGAATCTTAGCAATAGATACTAGCTATATGGGAGAGCGTGTTTTATTTCACTTAGCAGTCCTCTGTACTAGACTTTGTTAAACACCTGACATGTCCACGAAAGCCGATGAGCATATCTCATGTTCTTCTAGGCTCCTCTCAGTTACATTAACCACGCTGTGAACTTGCTGAATCGTGGAATATTGTTCTCTAAAGCCAAATTGATGTGGTAGTATATCATTCTCTTTTAGAATAGGTTTCATCCGTTCTAACAGCAGGTTTCCAAAAACTGTAGATAGAACTGGGAGCAAGAAGATTGGTCTTTATGATGCATATTGTAATACATATAAGTATTACGAAATATTAAATATCAATAGTGAATCATACTAATATTAGAGATATTTTTTTTTCTTTTTTATTTCGTTCAGAATATTACAATCAATTGTCAGTGAGAATTATAATCAAGTAAGCTGGCATGATTTAGTGGCATGTGGAATAATTACAATTACTAGTCGTTGATTTGTGACATAAAATTCCGAGTTTTAAATGAATTTATTGTTATCCAATAGTTGAATGAGCAAAGGATTCAAGTGATTGCGCATGAATTATAACTGTTTCTGTATTTTGGTACTTTCTCTTTAATTATGGGGATTCTCAAATCACTGAGGATTGTTTTGTTGGTTAGGTACCGAGGTGCATTTTTGATTATTCTTCTTGTGGTTTTACATTAAAAACGTTGGATGTATATCGTCACTAGATAGTTCTTGCTCGATTATTAGTGACGGATGGTTCTTAGAGGAACGCTTCGAAATAGTAAGTGGATTGTGTTCTATCTTGCTATCGCGTGTTTTTATATTCTACGAGCTAATAGGTATAGCATTTATATAGACCCTTGGTAGGTCTAATAATTTAGAATTAAATGGAGTTTCCGAATTTGAGGTGCAAGGGTAGGGACCACAAACTGAAAAATGAACTGAATTATTGCCCCATACTCCAGGTACTTGGCGAATATGATGGCCAAGCGTCAAGGTGCCATCGTGTTTTACCTGGGTACGGAGTCGGCAGTATGGTTTTCCCTGATGAATAATATCGCCGAAACGGTATTTCAAGGATTAACATTAGAGTTGCTCGCTATTCCTCACAACCATAATTCGTAGCTTCAAATACGTTTCAAAATGACTCTGTAGAGTAGTAATTTATTCTCTAGGATTAGATTTGAACATCTATTTGAACGCCAGTAGAGCTATTTAACTTTTGACTTTAGTTGATTACTTTTAACTTTGATGTGCTGCAACCACGTTAATCTTCTATCAAGGTGCAATCCTTGGTATTTAATTGTATCTTTCATCGGAATTATGGTGCTGTCATTGATATGCAAGTTTACCTTCGTAGAGTAAAAGTTATGTGCGTGGATTTATTTTCATTTACTTTAAAACGGCATTCGTGGACTCATTCTACCAAGATGATGAGGTTTCGTTGAAGAAATGCGGTTGCCATTTATGGGTCTTCATGAGATGATAATAGAGTATCATCAGAGAAGGTTGCAGTGATTACCTCTGACAGAGTAAGCAGATCGGTTATATATGAAGAGTATAAGGGGGGTCCAGGAACACTGTCTTGTGGTACCCTGGAGTTAATATGAAAAGTTGAGATGGTAGCATCTAACAAGTATTTTAATTTGAAGGCTCTATTGGTTATGTTTAACTATAATCTGGAGAAGTAAGCGTGGGATAGAATGTTTTTGAATTTTTACATTAAACTATCATGCCATATGTCAGATGTCTGTTGAATGCTTAATAACACTGCGGAATAACATTTTTTCTTCTCTAAGTCTTGAATGATTTCATACACTATTCGATGGATTTATTCCATTATGAGATGTCGCTTACGAAAACCAAACTGGTGGTCGACAATAATTTTCATCTCTTCCAATATGGGATGGAGATGTTTAATGAGCAACGTCTTAAATAATTTGGAAATATTTAGCAGTAAAATGATTGGACGATACGAATTTATTTCGTAGTTTGGCTTCCCTAATTTTAGGATAAGAGTGATAAGTGACAGTTTCAAAAATTTGGGTAATACTCTAGGCGAAGAATTGCATTAAGTATCGATGTAATGAATACAATCCCTTTTTTGAGGAGCCCTTTAACCACGTTTTCTTGGGGTTGAAATACTGAATCACTGCTCTCACCTGCAATTATAAAAGGTTTGATAGGCAAGGATATTTGAAAAGATGGTTGTAGATATTCTAAGATTTCTGTTTCTTCTAAGCTGGACAGGGAATGTGGTTTGAATACTTCGGTTAGATGTACAATATATATATCTGTGTGTGATTTGCATCTCATAGCAAAATAATCTAAAATAGTAATTTTGCACGATTTACAATAATATGTAAGTTAAGTCCTTGCAAAAACGATTAAAGTATGACACACTATCCAGCGACAAATGCGATAAATAAAAATTTTTGAGGTTGTTATCGATGTATGAAAGAAGATTGAAATTGAAGTCTTTACTATATTATTTCCTACTAATTCTTATTGATTAATTTGTATTTATGGAATACACTATATAATAATAAATATACCGCGGGTAAAATTAGGTAAGACGTTTAATTCGTTATTGTGTAGATTTTGAATTTGAATTTGACAATTTCTTTTTCTATTTACATAAAAACGAGCTATACTTGTGCATATTCATCGCACAAATTATTCGCTCAACTGACAATTCAATGTTTTAAATTTTCATTTAAAAAATTTGAAGTATCATGGTAATTTTTATTTTAATCGAAACAGTTAATTTTGCAATGTTGAAAATTATAAACAAATTCTTATTTTCTAAATTTCTTTTTGAAGATCGGTTGTTTTTGAATTTGAATAATTTTGAAAAATAAAATCCTTAAAATTGACGTTGCAACGAGTCGTTGAAGAACCGGTATGTCCCGTTTGAAATATGCGACCCGCGCCCAGTTATTACGGTCGAGTGCCCGTACTACATGTACTATGTATTATGTACTTTGTATTTTCCGTCCAACAAAACGAAACGGTAATTATTGGTGGTAGGGTACGCCTCACCGATTTCAATGAACTTGAGATATGTTGTCAAGGCCAACAGCCTTAGTAATTACTGCCCATATAACCGCCTCTTGACATCAATTTCAGAAATATGTGCAACAATATTTTCTATCCTACTCGATGTACTTTTAAAGTTGCGGAATAAAGAGTGACTGCAAAAAGTGCTTCTTTTGGAGTTTTTTTAAGCAAATTTTACGGGAAATGGAAGGTCATGATGACACATTGATGACAGACAAATATTACGTTGTCAAATAATACGTTGGGCATATGCTTATTGTTAGTTTCAGAGATACACTGACTCAAAGTAAAAATGCTACCGTCAAATAACTTATTCGATGCAAGTTACAAATTTGTAGTCAATATTTCTCTATACTACTTGTTCCCGATGTAGGCTTAAATTTACATATTTTAAATGGTTGATTTTAACCCATAGCGAAATAAAAATTTCGCTACTATATGCTGAATGAAATTATTTTTATGTGCCATATGGTTATAGCGACGTAAGGTCACATCTTTACTATGTTGGCTAATAGCTGTTTGTCAACGAAATCGTGGATATATGACTACAGCCATAAATTGTCAAGGCAAAGTGTTATTTAATTGGTTTAACTAATTTTAATCATATTATTCGCGATATAAACCGGAAATATGAAAGAAAAAATTAATTCGTGTTTAAACTTTGAACTTTATGAAAATATTTAAGATTGGAAGTCGTAATAATTATTTATAAGCTACGAACTGAGTAGGAACTATTTTCTGATCATCTAAAACACGTAGGAACTAAATTTTGGTCAATTTTTGATCGTGTAAGAAAGTACCATGAAATTTTTAACTAATTTTGAATATTATTTGAAAATGAATTGTGATATATTGGAAAGTACGTAATACTCGTGTGATAAATCCACGTTATCAGCAAAGTTCCTTCTGTTAAACGCAATAGTCACTGGGCCAAATATATTCATTGGCTCACTTTATATTTTGTTAATAAAGTTGAAAAAGATATATTATATTTTTTTACTGGCAGTATGCATACGTACTTAATTTATATCCTTTAAAGTTTGTTTTAAATCTTTTTCATTAGACTTCTTATAAGAACTTTTCTTCTTACATGATATTTCAAATGGAGTCCAATTCTTGTCTAAACAAACAATTAGATACTAATTAAGAGTATTAACAAAACTTATTTCAGTACTATAATATAAAATTAAGAATTTTTTTAATTATGCAATGTTCTAACTTGTTTGTTATTGAGATCATGAAAGAAACACACTTCATTTCGTATTTTTAGTTACTATAATTCTATTGATTAAAATAACATGCAATCGTCACACCGTTGTCCTTTTTCTTACATACACATAAAAAATGACTTATATACACGAAATGTGGCCGGATATTGAAAATGTGCAACTTATGAGACAGAAAATGACGACAGAACATTTTATCAACATACTTAACGTGAATATTTACGTCCTCCAAGTTCACGTGTGTAATCTTGCGTTAAATCAGTGCGTAATCTCGAAAAAAATTCCGCGACTTTGCCAAAAGTTGACTAAGTCCTCGTATCCATCCAGTCATCCATCTCTTCGTGGCTAAGACACGCTCTGAGAACATGTATGTTGACGACAACCTAGAACTATGAATCAAAGTTATTTACACTCGATGAAAAGCAATCTGTAACAATAAGATAACAAATAACAATCTCAGGAAAAATGGTTGCTTGAAAAATGGTTAAAAAACGAACAAATGTATTTCTCACAAGGATCTCTATTGGAGCTATTGAACAGTAGTCGGTAGAAACGGGGAAAAGAGACGTCTATTCGAACTACTTGCGAACGCGAGAGTTGTTCTGAAATATGGGATAATAATCGGTCGAAGGAAGTCATTCGAGCATCACTGGTAGTAGCCAGCATTTGGAACATCCAAGTTCATTGTTCGGGCTAACATCCAAAGATCCACCATCGATCCTCTATATCCGTATCAGCCATCCAAAATAAATTTGGCGCACAACCAAGGAGTCACGAAAGTACCGTACATCAGAGTGGTTAACTTGAATTTTACGACTTCAAAGAGGAAGCCAATTTGCGTGACTCGACAAATATATCCTATAAAGCCTCAAAACAATATTTTCCTCCTGTCTCTTCTTTATGCACAAAACTATACGACTATATAATGCTTCGTGTAATTGTTTTAGGTCATAATTCCGTTACTAGTGCACTTACAGAAAAATGTTAAAGGAAAAAAGTGAATGGTTCAAAGAATACTACGTTTGTGATGCCCATATTTTTCCTATAAGTGTAATACTACATGTGCAATCAACGATTACGTTGTTTTTCTAAATGGAAATAAAATTCTTTGCACTGAAATAGTAAAAAATTGATAAATTCATGAGACATTTTGAGTATTTGTTTGTATCGAAAAACATATTCAAACACTTCTCCATTATTTTTTACATATCTTAAACTTTTTAACTTGTTTCTACAATTGAGTTTTTAGTTATTGTTACAGAATCTAATCTTACCTGTTTTTCTAAATTTTTTACAACATTTGCAAAGCGTTTGACTATCTCTTTTTGTAGAAACATTTATGTAACATATCAATGATCAAAAACAAAAATATGAACAAGCATTTTTTTACCATTTTATTCAAATACTGTTTTCAGTAGAATGACAAGTAGAATCAATCCATGTGAAAAATGCATTTTCATTAGAAAAATATATATTTGTCGATTTCGTATGCGCCATTGCACATATATGAAAAACATGTACTTACGTGTTTCTTTCAAACATAGTACTTTCTTAGTCCTTCACCTTTTCTCTTTGATATTCTTCGTAATTACGTAAACTACTTTTTTAATTTAGAATATTTCAGGACTATTCTTTTTCAGTGTTTGTAAGTATGAATTCGGTAATATGTCGTTGGACACATACTTTCGAATATATAAACTTTAATACAATGCAAAAAGAAATTTAACATTTTTACCCGAATTACTAGAAAAATCTTCTCAATCCGTCTATTGAAATATTATACTGTAATTTTAAAATTACGTATCAGAGCATCATCCTACTGAAAGTATCTTAGCCTTTGTCGTGTAAAGGTTTGTGAATTAAGAGGGAATATGCACCTGGGATTTCTTTTACACGGTGAAAGCGTATCCGTTTTAAAAAGCGCAAATTATACCAAAATTAATTTACTATATATAGGATTTGGAGGTTTTCCAAGAACATTCGAGAAAGTCCTCGAAGTCGGAATTCCTCTAGTGGCGAGGGTGAGAATGATGGTCGCTACAATTATATTTTTGTTTGGTATTATGAAAATACAGAAAAAAAACAAATTCAACATATGCCTTTAAAGTTACCTTGGGGTAATCCAAGCTTGCAAAGATAAAAAGGTTTTGAAACATACAAAACTCAATGTTTCCATTGCAAGATTCTGTAAGCTGTATTCCGATGGACTCCTGTTTTCCTTGATGTCTTTCTTAAACTAATCCGGGGTTTGGTTGTAATAACACGAAAGCTTGTTGCATTTCATTCCTTTCAGCAGTTTGAGCATTCTGTCGGCGAAGTTTTCTACGAAAAATTCCACTTTCTCGTGATTTTGACACGACACGCTCGATCGTTTTTGCTTAGAACAGATGCCTATTAACATATATTCCAATATCCAATATTGCTGCTTGTTGAAATTTATGCCTTTTTGGCTTAATTATAACTTCTGGTACTCACTGTGTTATAAAATATATTCTTGTTCGACATATGTGTTTACATATATGTGGCTACAACAGTTGACTACGTAATAATTAGGAAATGAAGACGGGTCTATTTTGATAATGAACAATATATATAATAAATGTCACTGGTACTGACGAAGATCAAACTACGTTGTTGATCTTTACTGAATTATTACCAAGTGTCGCGATTATACCATGTATTAAATATCCTTGTTACATCGACTCTTCACTCGCGGACATCTTTCTTACTGAATATGTGACTACAGCTAAATAACTACATTTATGCTCGCGATAGACAACAGCTGATAATAGTTGATAGGATATGTTGCGTCCCGAACACTGCAACTCGCTCGTGGAGTTTCACGGGGTTGTAAGGCCCGTTACGCTGATGCGGCAATGCTGCTTGGGATGCGGCCTACTCTAACTTGATAGAGGTAGACCTGGTTGGTGTTGAACTGCAAGGAGTTCTATAGTAGTAGATAGTCTCCTGCGCTGAGTGTTGGTGGGTCTCGATTGTTGATGTTGTGGTCGTGATGGAGTTTAGAGAGAATCTTGATGTGGTCGTGATGGAGGTTTTACTGAGAATCCTCTTGTGAATGCCTTGTCGGTAGTTTTATAAGGATCGACTGTTTTCTCATTGGTTGGTATGATATTGGGGGTGTATGCTAACTTCAGCGTCTTTCGGTGGTGATGGTTGTTTAAACATTTGGGTTCTTATGCCTGTCGTCTAGAGAATAATATATGGGTCCTTGTCACGGTTTATCCTGTCGGTGGTTTAGGTGACGCTGAGCATGTGGAAGCGAAGGGACCCTTGCAATAGAGGCATAAAACAGGCCTCCACTTGACGTGAGACATTGCGATCCTAGGGCCGCAACAGGCTAATAATATACAAATAGACCAAAGATCGAAGAAGTCCCTGCTTACATGTTTTGATATTTCTTATGTAAGATGTCTTCCATTTCTTATAAAGAATTTATATTATTCTTCCATTTGTTATAAAGAATCACTCTTGTGCTCATTTATTTATTTCGCGTATATGTCATAAGCCTACGTTTTACAATATTAATCGTAGGAAATCTTTTACTATTAGTAAGAGATAAAGATTTCTATAATATTACTGTTAGTCGGTCCGTAGACTCGAGTATGGATACTGAAAGAACAAAATTCTTTACCATATTTCTGTGGATAGAAATGAATAACAATATCTTCCACGTTTTTTACCAATTGATAAATTAATATATTTAGATAATAATATTTAAATATTGACAACAATTCTAAATAAACTATTTTAAACACAAAAATTGTCTCTATCTTGAAAATTCTTTTCTCTCTCTCTCTCTCTCACTCTTATTAACTCATGTTTACTATATGACGATTCTCACGTAACTGTTTCATTCTGGCACATTCTTTTAAACATTTTTTATCAATATCCACACTAGATTCCACTCGCATATATTATATTTATATCATACCAAATGACTTTCATTTATTCTACCTCAATACCATTCAAACATATAAAACAAACACTGCTACTCTCATAAAACCAATACTCACAATTTCATCTAACCTTTTGACCCTCATCTGAGATGGATAAATATATAGATAATTGATCATTGTATCAGGATATAGTTCATTCCTCTCTAGTCAGTGTGTACTTATATCTTGCAATTTATAGAAGAACTGCACTCCTGTAAAAGAATTGCACTTCTAAAAAAGGCTATATCTCTAAAAAAAATTGTACTTCTGTAAAAGTATCCAGTCTATCATTCATTTAGCGTACTTTGTACCTCCGGACACCAAACTAACCAATTGAAAAAAACAATGACCTTGAACAACGATCCAACAGTACCTAACAGTTGTAACTCTGGGCATCACTCAATTAACCCCTTGGTTACTGTGGGCGCCTATAGGCGCTTAGAAATTTTGCGTTTGTAACACGAAGGTCGCCTATAGGCGCTCGGCGTAGTTTGGCTTTCTGACACGGAGGGCGCATGTTTTCACAAAAATGGCGCACATCGTAACTCAATTCCTGCCGTATGGTACGGTCATTACGTATCAAAATCTGCTGTAGTCAAGGGGTTAATCTACAAACTTATGACCCTGGTCCACGATCCAACTACGTCAATCGTGGAGTTTTGCTGTAATCTCACACGCTTGTGTGTCTTCTGATCTATGCAATCATCTTCGATCATCCTTTAGTCTCACAGCTTCCCCAACTCCGTTCTTCGTAACGCGGGGAATCCATGACCCCTTTCATCGAGACGTCAGTTGCCTCGGTACCTTCACCCTTGATCGTCTGTGATCAGTCACGTTCGTGATCAGTCTGTTCTTTATACCCAACAACATAATCGTTGAAGCACATTCAGGCTCTTACCGTACACGTTACTTCCCGTTACTCTTACTTCGAATCACCATGGTCACAACTCTGAATAGTGATCTATACTTTAATTTTGGCGATTATAAGTGACAATTTATTGAATTTTTCCTCGAAAGAACCCGCATAGTTAACGTGAATAGCGTGAAAAGGGATTGGCAGCTTTTCGATATTAACCAATTTACACTGCTTTTTCCCAGCTGTACGTCTATAATATATGAAACTGTAAATTTGCATCTAAGTAATTAATTCAGCTTAATACGCTTTAGTGTTTTCTCTACATTAAATACTCAGTGTCGCCATGGCATAGTCAATATATCTGGAACCTCGCGTTTTTCGATACTGCCCCACTGTTCTTTTATCCGTTAATATATTTTGTTATTCTTCAGACCATATTTCTTAGCACGTTCGCTACCACGCGTGACATACCCTTGACATTCTAAGTTTTATCCAAGGCTCAACCTCACATATCTGTGACAGAAACTGAATTTCAATCCCCGGCAAAAAAGTAGGTGCAGTTTTATTTATTCACATCGGAGGTGCTTTTGCGTAGTGTAAATAATGAGAGATTATATCTACTCCGGTATTATAACACGTTTTCCTTAATTATTGTAATTCTTTACAGATTTACCGCTGCTAACATACGAGTTACTTTTTGTTCAAGGTAGGCTGTGTTAGCGACTTTTTCTTTGAAAAAGTGGTGATGGCGAATGTGCTAAAATAGCTTCAGTCACCGACCTTCGATCATTGACCCCCAGGATCTTCACATGAGCCAATTTTGTCACTCCTCGACTTTCGGTGCTGAAAGTAAATTCTCACACCTGTCACTACTACCGTGCCTTTCAAGTAACGAGTCTTTCTTTGAAAATGTTGTCCTCGAAGCATTATAATCGGTCACTGCTTTGAGAAGAACCCCTAATGAATAAATCCGAAAATATCGCAACGCGAATACTACCGTCATCATTTTTAACTCGTACGAATGATAATGTCGTTGACCCTCCATTCTTTGTTTGTTAAAATAGGTAACAATAAACGTGTCACCGTTTTCTTTTCGTTGCGTAAGTATTGCTCCTACTCCTAATGAATTCGCGTCTGTATGCAATTTCAGATTAAAAATTAATAATACCGTTCGCGATTTTCTTTTTATTTTCTTAAAATTGACTGTTTCTTTCTCAATGTTACTCAATATTTTTCCTTGTTAATCGCGTAATTGCTTTTGTAATTGTCGCGAAGTCGCAGACTAACTTGGTTAGTGAAGAATCTGGCTAATTATAGAAATTCTCGCACTTTCCTATTCATCGTTGGTCGTCTCATATGCTTCGCAGCCTGGATCTTTCGTTGACCAGCTTAAACAGTTTCCTCGCTAATTTTTCTCCTGAGATATTTAATCTTTATTTTCAAACAGGAGTACTTTTCCAGTTTCTAAGTCAGTCCACGCGCTCGTATAGCATCTAATACCTTTTTAGTCTTTCTATAATCTTTCTATACCCCCCTCAACTGTGCGCGACAGTGTTATTTATTTATTTATTTAATTTACTGGACTATACTCATTAGTATACAGCGACTCCATGCAAAGTCAAATACGATAATCAATAAATATACGATAACGTGTTTAATAAATTTGCGTAACCATCTCAGATTCCGTTTTAATTCTGAACACGAAACATTTTTTAAATTATATACACATTTTAAAAACACAAACTTATCTACTTCTGCACTTTCAATTTTTCGTAGGAGCATACAGATTGATATTACTCAGAAGTTACGGACGATGAATAATTCCATTTAAACTCTTGTGTAGATACAGTAGATTAGCTATAATTCTGCGAGAGTTCAAAATAATTATAAAAATTCATATAATTCCTTATTCGATTATTATAATACGCAAATCTTAAAATTTTGCGTTGAAGGCCTCCTATAGGACCTCTACGTGTAGCGTGATTTGGAAATCAAATCACTGAAGTATATTCGAGTTTGAGTGTAGCCATACAGTATAGAATTTTAATAGAGCGAATACATTTGAAGTCCATGGAACAACGCTTTATAAACTCGAGAGATTTATAGGAACTATGTATAATGGGTTGAATATGAGGAACGAAGCTTTAATTAAAAATGATGTAGTATTATGATGTCGGCTAACTACGAGAGAGCAATGCAGTTCTTAAGTGTTCCTGAAACATTGTGCATCAGCCATTGGGACACAGCCAGGATATTCGTCAAATCAAACGGCATTCTTATAAACCATAATTTAGTCACGATCTAGTCGAGTAAAATACTCGTAACCTCGTAGCTGATAAATCTGATCATCAATTCATGAAATTTTTTTCCCGCGTAATAACGTTAAGTTTTCGACAATCTTTTTCGCTTACGTAATCGGGCTCACATATAATGAATCCGAGCCTCTTACAATCCTATTATCCATTAGGTTCTGAATAATTCCGCGAACGATGTGCTTTTCAGGTTCTGTAAGACGATATGAGTGATACATCATCGCTTTCGTTAAATCATACATCAAAAATGACACTTAGCAACGAAATTCCTCGATCAATGCGATATATTTTCTTTGCACCTTTTCGTCAATATTACCGAATTGTAACCTAACGTTCCCAGTCACATCGCAGATTCCTACCTCCATTTTTATAGTCTGTCTAACAAGATCAGACACCGCGTAAGATCGGTGGGTAATCAAGACAGGGCCACCTTAATTTTCAGGCCTTTATACGTATATCTGCCGATGATCGCGAAGAAAATTTTATCTAAAATTGACCTGAAATTAAAAATATAAAGATAGCAGCGAAAAGAATTTTCAACAACCATACCTGAGGTGTGAGAGAATCAACCGATAACAGCTCTAATAACATAAGTCACGGTAACTGATCACGCGTATTTCAAGTTGCGAATTGAGTGAGTTTTCCCCGATTATTATGGTTTTAGAATACGTCGAAGACAACCGAATTTTCCTTTGCAATATTTTTGGGTTGGCTTTAGTGTCTAAAATATTAGCCAAATCCCATTCTTACTGCTGCATAGAATTCAGATATGATTCACATTCGTTTCTTTTTCTTCCATTAGTCAATCTCTCGAAAATCATCTATCTAAATAAACGTCTTGGTATGATATTGAAGCGCAGACGATAAAGCGAGAATTATTATATAATAAAATAATAAAAGTAAATCGTGAATTTTCTAAGATTAGACATTTTTATCATTAATCGTTTGCGGTTGTGTGTCAAATTAGATTCAATATGTTGATTCATTCGTTTCTTTCTAGTATTTGTATATTAAAAAATATAAGAATATAGTCTTCTGTGTTTTAATTTACTTTGATGAAAATACACCAACATAGATACGTTATTGATTATTTAAATAAAAAATTAGAATCAAATTTTATGTAGCGTTTCCAAGTTGCTACTTGATTATGAACCAGTTGGAATAAAGTGTCGAATTCATCTGGGACTGCAAAGAGTTAAAGTATATCACGTGTACTTGATGAAAGGATTTATATTGAGGAAAGGGCGGATATTAACTGGTAATTTCATTGTTGGGCGTTTCTTTATTTAGCTTGCCTCAAGCAACTCTGGAGCATCCGAAAGAATCCTAATTGCGTTTTGCAGTCACCTTTTATGCTATTCGCCTTTCTCTCTGACGACTTCCTCACATTGTAGACATTGTTACGAAAGTGCACTGACATCATGCCTGAATATCGAGGAGTGAGCCTAGGTATATAAATGGTGTTTTTAACGATTGTTTGGGATACCGACACATCTGCAGAACATATCCTAAAGTTTCTCAAATTTTCACTGGTAAATGTCCACTATAAACCTAAACTGTCTGAAAACCTGTCTAGTTTAACCCAACTCACTCATTCAATAAATATACTCTTACATTTATATCAGGAAAGATCAATATACATCACTATACATTATACATATATGTATGAAAAAGGAAAATGGTAAATGATGTTTATGTATATCGATATATGCATATGTTTATTAGAATGTGCTTTATTAGGATTATTAATAGGATTTTATTATTTAATTAGGATTATTAAAACGATTTTAATATTTAATCTTGAAACGATATTAACACGAAGTTTATGAACTACTTTAATGATAATCTATGATTTTTATTTTTAGGCGAATTAGGAGACTACGAACCTAAAATTCACGAAGGAAACTACATTTCCGAGCACAAATTACTGCTTAAACAGACGGAGGTTATCGAAGAAAAAGCTATGAAACTACATCAAACAGAATTGAAGGGATTCACTCCGGAGCAAGCGGAAACTCACTTCCTTAGATTAGCATCGCAATTGGATACATATGCTGTTGATCCACACCCTGTAAAGGTAAGCTTCGGAAATACTTTCATCCTTTTAATTCATTTTCTTCTAACACTTCGAGGACGATGTCTGTGTACTGTACGAATTCTCTTGACATCTAACATTGTCTAGAGAAATGTTTTAATATCTATTACACTATGCTAAGTAGAAATATTGCTAATTAATTTTGCAAATTGGATCTCTTCGAAAAATATATGAAAGTTACATTTGATCTTAATTCATCTTAAAACCCTATATTACGCAAAATATAGGAAGCGAATTAGGGATCATACTTCATCCTTGAAGGCTTAAAATGTTTTTTTCTTGTGAGATGTTTTTGTGCTTTTATAATTTTTATACTTTCTTTGTTATTATATATGTAACATTGGAACTACCGAATTGTACCTATTTGTAGTATAGATATAATTATAATTCGTGCTAATAATAATTACAATAGTATGGTGAAAATAACACAAATAAATATATTGTTATATTTTCAAGTAAAAGTTCACGTTAAATTTGTCAACAGCGGTTGCTTATTTTCAGTAATTGGGAAATAGAATGGCCGTAGATAGTTACTTCCACTCGTTAAATTATTAGAAATCAGTTAAATGATTAATAAACCTAAAAGGAAAGTGTGAAACGGATAAAATTATTAACATTTCAAGAATTTTTTTACCGGAAATCTTGTTTATAAATATACCCCGTGTCATACTTAATTTAACTATTAAAACTGTGGCGGCTAGGATACCTCCACTATACCCTTGTCGAAGGACAAGCATGAATTATCGCGGGTAGTTTCCTTTCTTTTACTTTCTGTATATTTCTATTTTTGCCCAAATTCGGTACGAGCCTGATTATCGGAATACATTTGCCTTCTGATTTCCCTTTCCATCCCTGATGTTTCTTTCAAGAATTTGCCTGGGCCGGTTGCGCAATTTCTAGCCAATCCCGGGCGACCTCTTCATTTTCTATTGTATTGCCCTTTCCCGCTGTTTCTGCTTTCCCTCGCAAGTCCGATTTTTCTCTTGGGAATCTACAGTTCTTTTCTCTCTTTACTGTCTCTCTTATCTTTTCCTTTACTCATAGACATAAGCATAGATATTGTTCGAAGCACTCGAAGTATCCAAAGTTAATCGAGTTACGGCAACTCAGATAATTGGTTTTTAGCCCATCGGTAGTTAATTGGTCGTTGACCAATCTGAAGTCTTACCCCGGGTTTGCGAGCAAGTGCGTTTGTCTCTTGCAGTTCCGCGTTATGAAACGATCAGTATCTTCAGATCGTTAACAAACATCCAGTGTCAAATCTGTGTGATTAGAAACGAATAAATTGTTATCGTTATTGTTGTTGATAACGCGTGTGTACACTTCCAATCTGTCATTCTATTCCTTACGAAGTAATTTTAAGAAGCTTGCATTTCTTTTTCCTTTTATTAGTAAATTTAGTAAATCATAAATATTAATTATAAATACTATTTTTTAAGTAAAGCTTCAACTAACCTACTATATTATAGGAGGTGTGGTTTGGGGAACCGAAGGGATCGCATTATAATTAACCGTTTGAGTCCCAGAGGGTTTTGAAAAAACACTGTCGAGGTACCCCAAGCAGCGCAATCGCGCTGCCTTGAATTTTCAACAACCATACCTGAGGTGTGAGAGAATCAACCGATAACAGCTCTAATAACATAAGTCACGGTAACTGATCACGCGTATTTCAAGTTGCGAATTGAGTGAGTTTTCCCCGATTATTATGGTTTTAGAATACGTCGAAGACAACCGAATTTTCCTTTGCAATATTTTTGGGTTGGCTTTAGTGTCTAAAATATTAGCCAAATCCCATTCTTACTGCTGCATAGAATTCAGATATGATTCACATTCGTTTCTTTTTCTTCCATTAGTCAATCTCTCGAAAATCATCTATCTAAATAAACGTCTTGGTATGATATTGAAGCGCAGACGATAAAGCGAGAATTATTATATAATAAAATAATAAAAGTAAATCGTGAATTTTCTAAGATTAGACATTTTTATCATTAATCGTTTGCGGTTGTGTGTCAAATTAGATTCAATATGTTGATTCATTCGTTTCTTTCTAGTATTTGTATATTAAAAAATATAAGAATATAGTCTTCTGTGTTTTAATTTACTTTGATGAAAATACACCAACATAGATACGTTATTGATTATTTAAATAAAAAATTAGAATCAAATTTTATGTAGCGTTTCCAAGTTGCTACTTGATTATGAACCAGTTGGAATAAAGTGTCGAATTCATCTGGGACTGCAAAGAGTTAAAGTATATCACGTGTACTTGATGAAAGGATTTATATTGAGGAAAGGGCGGATATTAACTGGTAATTTCATTGTTGGGCGTTTCTTTATTTAGCTTGCCTCAAGCAACTCTGGAGCATCCGAAAGAATCCTAATTGCGTTTTGCAGTCACCTTTTATGCTATTCGCCTTTCTCTCTGACGACTTCCTCACATTGTAGACATTGTTACGAAAGTGCACTGACATCATGCCTGAATATCGAGGAGTGAGCCTAGGTATATAAATGGTGTTTTTAACGATTGTTTGGGATACCGACACATCTGCAGAACATATCCTAAAGTTTCTCAAATTTTCACTGGTAAATGTCCACTATAAACCTAAACTGTCTGAAAACCTGTCTAGTTTAACCCAACTCACTCATTCAATAAATATACTCTTACATTTATATCAGGAAAGATCAATATACATCACTATACATTATACATATATGTATGAAAAAGGAAAATGGTAAATGATGTTTATGTATATCGATATATGCATATGTTTATTAGAATGTGCTTTATTAGGATTATTAATAGGATTTTATTATTTAATTAGGATTATTAAAACGATTTTAATATTTAATCTTGAAACGATATTAACACGAAGTTTATGAACTACTTTAATGATAATCTATGATTTTTATTTTTAGGCGAATTAGGAGACTACGAACCTAAAATTCACGAAGGAAACTACATTTCCGAGCACAAATTACTGCTTAAACAGACGGAGGTTATCGAAGAAAAAGCTATGAAACTACATCAAACAGAATTGAAGGGATTCACTCCGGAGCAAGCGGAAACTCACTTCCTTAGATTAGCATCGCAATTGGATACATATGCTGTTGATCCACACCCTGTAAAGGTAAGCTTCGGAAATACTTTCATCCTTTTAATTCATTTTCTTCTAACACTTCGAGGACGATGTCTGTGTACTGTACGAATTCTCTTGACATCTAACATTGTCTAGAGAAATGTTTTAATATCTATTACACTATGCTAAGTAGAAATATTGCTAATTAATTTTGCAAATTGGATCTCTTCGAAAAATATATGAAAGTTACATTTGATCTTAATTCATCTTAAAACCCTATATTACGCAAAATATAGGAAGCGAATTAGGGATCATACTTCATCCTTGAAGGCTTAAAATGTTTTTTTCTTGTGAGATGTTTTTGTGCTTTTATAATTTTTATACTTTCTTTGTTATTATATATGTAACATTGGAACTACCGAATTGTACCTATTTGTAGTATAGATATAATTATAATTCGTGCTAATAATAATTACAATAGTATGGTGAAAATAACACAAATAAATATATTGTTATATTTTCAAGTAAAAGTTCACGTTAAATTTGTCAACAGCGGTTGCTTATTTTCAGTAATTGGGAAATAGAATGGCCGTAGATAGTTACTTCCACTCGTTAAATTATTAGAAATCAGTTAAATGATTAATAAACCTAAAAGGAAAGTGTGAAACGGATAAAATTATTAACATTTCAAGAATTTTTTTACCGGAAATCTTGTTTATAAATATACCCCGTGTCATACTTAATTTAACTATTAAAACTGTGGCGGCTAGGATACCTCCACTATACCCTTGTCGAAGGACAAGCATGAATTATCGCGGGTAGTTTCCTTTCTTTTACTTTCTGTATATTTCTATTTTTGCCCAAATTCGGTACGAGCCTGATTATCGGAATACATTTGCCTTCTGATTTCCCTTTCCATCCCTGATGTTTCTTTCAAGAATTTGCCTGGGCCGGTTGCGCAATTTCTAGCCAATCCCGGGCGACCTCTTCATTTTCTATTGTATTGCCCTTTCCCGCTGTTTCTGCTTTCCCTCGCAAGTCCGATTTTTCTCTTGGGAATCTACAGTTCTTTTCTCTCTTTACTGTCTCTCTTATCTTTTCCTTTACTCATAGACATAAGCATAGATATTGTTCGAAGCACTCGAAGTATCCAAAGTTAATCGAGTTACGGCAACTCAGATAATTGGTTTTTAGCCCATCGGTAGTTAATTGGTCGTTGACCAATCTGAAGTCTTACCCCGGGTTTGCGAGCAAGTGCGTTTGTCTCTTGCAGTTCCGCGTTATGAAACGATCAGTATCTTCAGATCGTTAACAAACATCCAGTGTCAAATCTGTGTGATTAGAAACGAATAAATTGTTATCGTTATTGTTGTTGATAACGCGTGTGTACACTTCCAATCTGTCATTCTATTCCTTACGAAGTAATTTTAAGAAGCTTGCATTTCTTTTTCCTTTTATTAGTAAATTTAGTAAATCATAAATATTAATTATAAATACTATTTTTTAAGTAAAGCTTCAACTAACCTACTATATTATAGGAGGTGTGGTTTGGGGAACCGAAGGGATCGCATTATAATTAACCGTTTGAGTCCCAGAGGGTTTTGAAAAAACACTGTCGAGGTACCCCAAGCAGCGGAACCGCGCTGCCTCTAAGTGTGTACTAGAAGACTCAAGCAGCGCGATAGCGCTTCTTCTATTTTATGTCGAGATGTTCCAAGCGGCGCGATAGCGCTTCGCTTATATTATGGCGATGATTGGCCAAGTGGCGCGATAGCACTTCGACCCGACAGTCGGTGACGCGCGCTCAGCTAAGAACGCTCGAAAGGTACTGGGTCTTCTCGACATGAAATCTGAACAGCGCGATCGCGCTGCTCGGGACACAAACGGTTAATAAAAGACCTCTTATCTCAAAAAATTTATTCTCCACCCGTCAATCTTTTACTCGGTCGAGAGTCGTCAACGAACTGTCACGAGACACGTGTGCGGAGGTGGAACGATCGAGAGCGATCACGGACACAGTCGCCGCTATCAAATTCGCCAACCAAATTTCTTGAGGAAGGTTGTGTAATAGTTGCGGATAACTCTTCTGAACTCTTCGAATGTTATTTGCTGACTGACTGATACTGACCTAACTAACTTGTGCGATGCACGATCTTTCGGAGCCCATGGTTTCCAAAGGGAAATCGGTTTTCCCATTGGTGGTTGACAGGACCGAGGGTGGGCCCTCGGTCCGCGAATCAGATGCCCCCAAAGAAGGGAGGACCGTCTTCCGCGACCAGGTCTGCCGGTGGAGGAAGCCTCTCCCTCAAAGGGGGTTGCTGGTGGGTCACCCGTACATTCGTGATCCTTCCTGAAGGACCCGTTACTTTATGGTTCCGAAAGTCGCGACATCGCACATGGCCTGATCCCTTTCTTTGCAGGCCTATTCTCAGCCAAATCCTAAGTGCTGTTGCTTGCTTTCTAACATTAATGGCTAAAGAAAACCTCGTGTTCGGTGACCCGAGGGAAATAAAGAATTGTTTGAAAATGCGTTAAAAATGAAGATAGGAAGGACATGGAACTTGAACTAAAACAGCAATTAGAATCTGGCTGCCAGAAGACCCTAACGGTCTTCTGGGTCTATTCTAAACAAAGGGCTGAACGAACGACATTCCAAGGCTTAACACAGTATATAGATTGCAAAATCCTTGTTATCGCACAGTTTATGTATTTACGTTTATATATTTAAACGTAACATAATTCTAAAAATATAATATTTATATCGTTTCATAAAATCAGTTATAAATAATTTCTTAATACTAGAACTACCGATCTTTAATGGGTACCTAACTATAACGGGCATAGATTATAGTAATTTCAGCGGTACGATGAATATGACTGAATATATTGATTACAGTTCTTTCTTAATATGAGTTGATACCAATTTTATTCTTAAAGCATTGCAAAAAGAATTCTTGGACCAGTCATTTTGACTGGATTGATAGTTCTAGTGTTAAACACGCATACTATTACGTCCGGAACATTGCAACTCTCACGTTCTGAGTTACTCGGGGTTGTAAGGCCCATTACGCTGACACGACAATGTTGAAGAGATGTGGTCTGCTCTAAGACTATGTGATTTGAACTAAAAACAACTGACTTTGTGTGTGGACTGGGTTGGATTTTAAAGTGAACTGTTTTCTCTATAAGTTCTCTCTGATGAGCTTTTTGGCCGCTCTTGGTTCCTCGCCTTGGCATGTTCGGGATATACGCTGATTAGTTATTTCTCGAAATGTTAATTTTCCCATTAACGACATTCTAAATGTCGCGATCACCCTTCTATGCACCCTTGGCGCGCCTTCTCTTGATTCGGGTGGAGCGATATCGAGCTGGTATGTGGTTCAGGATTTTTACCAAAGGTTGTAGCATTCCTCCAGGTCCCAAGCATCGGTAGTTGACACCGTTAGAGACACTTCGAAATAACCCTTCGGAATTATTGGGAACTAATTAATCTACAGAATTACAGAACTATTGAGCGCGGAAGAAATTGAAATTCTAAAAAATATCTTGTTTATTACCCCCTCCCCAATATTTTAATATTTAAACTCGAAAATAGACTTTCTTTGCGATCGTGGTATAAAACCTTCGAAATACCGATCTCACGACACCTTGAGGTATGCCAAGACAGAATAATTCGCATGCACCGCGGAATGCATACGTAGAAACAATAAGGAATAGAAAATACGGAAAAACGATAAAAAATCATTTTGTAAATGGTAGACTGTGAAAGAATAGCCAACGAATAATGGCATTTGAGTTTTGATAAGTTAATTGTGTTACTAAAAGCAGAAAAAATCAATTTATTAAAAACTAAAATAATCGAAATAGTCGTGGTTAAATGATCCACCCCGTATATTGCCACCTTTTCTAAAACAATTATAAGAAATAGGAAATTCGTATTTTTCTTATTATCGAAAATGTGAGGCTGTGTCAAGATGTCTCTGAGATGACTTCAACGAGTAATTAATTAGACGGTTAGAGCGAAGTCTTCTTACACCTGTGTTACGTTGCGAGATATTCTTCAAGAAATACATACTTCTCTACAAATTTGCTAAAGCTGAGATCCTACGTTTTCACTTAAATTTCCTTTTTCTCTTTTCTTGCTTCTAACATCATTTTTTGTTTTCTTTGGAATAATTAACCGAGTAAACTATGGCTAAAAGTCTTTATAACTGTATGAACGTCAGTGGGAAATATTTCAGAAATCTCTATGTCCCATTATTTTACCTTAACTTCTTTCAGAAACTTTGCTTTTATTCGGTAGATTTGTACGACTTGAAAGTTTAAATGTTTCAGTTCAAGTGTTTAAAAGAAGGACAATCGTTTTAGTTGGGAGAATATGTGACGAACATTAAGGAGAACACGTATTAAATTCGGTCACTTGTACATCCATCTGAAATTATATGTTCTACATTCGGATGTAGTATATTAGGTTTGTTCTTGATCTTCATAAACTTTAATTTACAAATAAACGAATATAGACCATTGGAAGCAAGTTGCAAAAGACCTCATCGAACTGTAGTAGTTTCTTCTAAAACGATTTTAATTGCGAACAAAATTTTACAGTGATACTAAATTGTATATCTTTAAATCACTAATACTCTTTATTTGTGATTACTGCCAAACTTAAATCAAATAAAGTATATACTATATATATATAGTGAGTCATGGAAATATTTATATCACGCTTTGTATTGTAGGATGGCAAATACTGGTCTTGAGACACCGAAAATTGTCGAAAGAACAAGAACGCGATAACACAAACTCAAAACTCGTAAACTGATTTAACTTAGGGAA
>NW_016908208.1:0-7553 GCF_001483705.2 Eufriesea mexicana | reverse complement strand
TTGGCAATAGCCGATTCGCGATTTCTTTTGTTATCCTACAGTATTGTATGTTGTATCAAAGCTAAACGCTAAGACTAACTAAATTAGTAAATATTTTCTTTATTATTTATTATTTTCTAAATAATTGTATTTTTTCCTTTTTTTTTTTTGTTAACAGTTTTAACTTTGTTTTTATAGGAAGCCAGTTTCACGCTAAAAATTCGTTGTCCTTCTTTCTCTAGAAACATCCTTATTTGCGAAGACAAAAACATATATATTATTTTCTACTCTACTTTACTACTTTATTTCTACGTTAACTCTGACATATGATGTAAAACTTTATAAGTAACGCGATCTTATATTTGCACTAAATTATTAAATATGCTAGAACCCAAGGTATTATTTGGCGAATATTTGTAGTTTTGTCGTTTACAAACCTTCTGGATGTTTGTTATAATGCTTTTAAGGCAATTATGTTAAATAATTATTCTAAAACAATTCTAGAATCTGTCATTTGTGAGCTCCGCTGTTTATTTATTTATTTACCTTTACTAAAGATTTCGACATGTTATCTACCCACTAATACTACAGGAATCTTTGTTTATCTTGCATTTTTTAATTCCTCAATTAGAGATTACGAACTAATTCGTCATTGAGAAATGCTTCACAATTAAAAGCAGTGCACATGAACTTAGAAGCCGCTTATTGTTACTATTATTTTTGATATTTTTAATTTAATATCTTTATGTCATTTATTCACATAAAAAAAGGAAACAAACAATACGATTGCTATATAACAAGACAATTGCTATAATTAATTGTATCGAAAGACTGATTAACTTGCCACCACAAATTTTCTTATTTTCTATAAACGAACTAGATTAATCGATTAATATTTTCATTACATTTGCTAACATGAAAAATTATTTAATTTAAAACGAAGAATTTGGTGATACGTGACTTTTTTTTTGAATATAATATCTTTCGAATTTTTAATTTCATTGATATTTTTTGCATATTAACATACAAATATATTATTATTATTTTTTAATAATTTAACATTATAATGCACGTTAAAACGAATTCAAAAACTTTTAGTTGAAATGATGAACGTCTTTTATATCGTATAAAAAATTTTCGACTAAAATATTTTCAGATATGGGACATGAAACTTCTTTTCTTGGTCGATAATTATTGAAAGAATGGTATTTGAATCGTATAAAATTCTTCTTTGCGTACTTTACGATGTGGTAGGAATTTTATTATAAACTTATGTCTATAATAATAATATATTTATTTCTTTAGATAATCGTAAAAAAAATTCGTCTAAGATTTATACTCCATCATAGCACAATACATATTTTAAGTCATGTATTAAAGTACAGAACATAAGAATGAAATTAACATTAGTGTCCGAATATTTTTGTGACCGACTGTACTTAATGAGCGTTTTAAATATAAACAATCCTTTGACTCACTTATCAACTTCTTAGCAGCTTACCCTTATCTTTCTCGAGATAGTACATAATATAATAATAGCCCATATATTAAAGTGATGAGGCCAGTGCATACCTGACCCGCTTATGGCTTCAATCAGCTTCGTTAAAACCATCTCAAGGGACATTTAGGAGATACAAAAATCTCATACCTCACAATTTTCCACCTCTAACGTGTCATCCTCAAAAGTACACTTAACTTCGCATTTAATTAAATTCATATTATTCAATAGAAGCATATTCATATGCTTGAAAGACGTTATGCAGCCCAAATTCACGTTTACAAATGAGTTTCACATAATATTCTATACAACATTATCGTAGATTTTCAAATCCATGTCAAAGCTTAGCTTTCGATAATTTCGATAATCTCAATCGAGAGTACATTCTATAATTTATAAACAATTTCATATTTGAAATTCTTTAATGAATAAATCCATAGAACTACCAAAACCTGAAATTACTACAACATTTTTTTCCTTTTGAGTATAACACTAAAACTCACCATCATACTCAATTTGTATTTTAACTCTTCATAAAATTCGCAATGCAACATAATATAGAATCGCATATAAGCAAAAAGTTTCCTCAGGATATGATTTATATCACTTAAACAGCATAAAATAAGTTTCTTATATCAAGTTTTTTGTTAGTATTTCAGGATATATTTTTTAAGTATTGCAATTTTTCTGAATTTTTCGCAAATACGAGAACCAGAAAAATGTGTAAGAAGTAGATTCAAAAGCTGGAAAAATAAAAAATTGTACATTATTTGAAAGCTTGATTTTTTTGCGACTTTTTGCCGCAAATTGATATATTTCAGTTGACATATTTTTTTAAAAGCATAGCCTCGGCAAGATTTTGCTAAATTCGTACTTTGATCACGTCCCCACTTCTCTGAGGATCTACAAAAAGAAAAAACTGACTTTGAAAATCGATGATTCGTAAATATGTACATCTACAAATACGCAAAGTTTTAACAAAATCAATTGGAGGTGGAAACATGTGATGTTGCAATTTGACTATTAAGTGATATCTATACATTCGTATATAGAAAAATTCGATGCTATTCAATTTTTGCCTAAATCGCTTATTTATACAGCAGATAGTTTACAAATAATTCTTATTTATGGACTGGGATTTGAAATAACCCAGTAATAGCATCATATTTATTTTATTTTTTTTCGTTCAAATATTGAAACTAATATTTTTATCAATCGTTATACAGAAATATTGCGACAACGTTGTTTTTAAAATATATATAAATATATTTAATATATAAATCTAAAATAAAAAGAATTCAATGTAAATGTACGACCATACGTAAACATCATTATTTGCTAATAACCAATTATTTGATCAACGATACTAAATTTCTATGTTAGACATTAATGTTTACATTCTTTAGTTTGACACTTTCTGTTTGTTTTGTTCTTATACTCGATAGTGTTATAGCTATTAACCTTTTGCACTCGGTGATTTTTTCGTTACAGGAAAATAGTAATTCGAAGACTTCCTGCCATAAAGTCGACGATATTTCTAAAATGGTAAATAAGAAATCGTATCAGAATTAAGACGTAGAATTATTTTATTTCGATATTCCACGCATCGTTGGGTAATTGTGAATTTGTTATATTAATTAACATCCTTCTTTAGAATATGATTAAATAGCGACTGAGAGGCGCCTCTCGAGTGCAAAGGGTTAAACGTATAATTTGCTCGAACGATATAGCGAGAATATACAATCAGTCGACCTCAAAGGTACAAATGTTCCAAACGGCTTTCAAAACGGCAACTTAATCTTTTACGATTTTATGTTGAGTTGGACTCGACATCCCGTTTCATTAGAATCTTCCTAATTTTGAACACATTGATCATAGCTCTTTAATTTTTAATTTGATTAAAATTAGATTTCAACGTAACAAAAGTGTGTTAAAATATATGTGGAAAATATAGAGCTCAAGCATCAATCAGTGCTGGACGATATTAACACAAGTAAATATTTCTTGCTGAATATTAATAATTAACTTTTAAAAAAAGTTAAGGTCTTTTTAAATATTCAAAATACAATGTACTTTTTATAACACTATTTCGATATAACGCGATGCAAGAATTGCAACAGTTTCCCACAACACGATACTCTCGTAACACGGCTTCCATATGTGGAAATTGATTACACATCTGTCAGAGAAAAAGGGTAAAGATAATAATTTATATTGTTAACTGTTTAAAAGTTTATTGGAAACCTACAGTGCTGGACAAAAGTATTGGCGCAACATGATTGTTTTGGTACAAGTGCTTATAACTACTAAATAAATTAATTTAAAGGAAAAACTTTTTGGCATATTCATTTATTATCTATTTCTAGTTTATTACATAGTGGAAGTAATAATATAAATATATTGATTCACGAAACAATAACATAAAAATACATTTATTGAACATTTTATGGGTGGACAAAGTATTGGCACATGATGCTAAATATAGTATATCCGCATTTGTTTGAGAAATTTCCGATCGTCATTTTAAAATGTAGTTAGGCGACACCCCGTTTGTCATTTTTAAGAATAATTATTCTAAAGTTTGGTTGTCTAGCAATGAGGAAAGTAAGAAAAAGTAATAATGTCAAGAAAAGCGAAAGAAACGACAAGTGAAGAGAGAAAAATAATACTAAATTTGTACAAAATGCGAAAATCTTATAGCGAAATATTACAAATTGTTAACAAAAGTCGTTTCACTATTAGTAGCATTGTAAAACGATTTATAAATCAATCAGATTTTAATAATACGAATCGAAGTGGTCGTCCTTCCACGTTATCTGTTAAAGAAAAACGTAAAATTGTACAAAAAGTGAAGAAAAATCTTAAATTAAACTCCTCGGAACTCAGAATGATATTAAATAGTGTCAAAAAGAAGTAAGTTTGAAAAACTGTGCGGAGGATATTAAAAACTGCCCGATAATCTGCGTGTGTTGCACGAAGAAAACCATACATATCGGGAAAAAATCGAAAGATGAGGGTTGAATTTGCCAAAGAATTCATAACGAAGGATTTAACATTTTGGAGCAACATACTGTTTTCCGATGAAAGCAAATTTAACATGTTTAAATCCGATGATAGAATATTAGTTTGGAGAAAGCCAAATACTGGATTGGATCTACGAAATTTACAATCGAGTGTAAAACATGGAGGTGGTGGAGTTATGGTGTGCGGTTCTTTGGCAGCATGTGGGGTTGGCGAATTAATTTTTATAGACGATATTATGGACAAATACGCATATTTAAATATATTGAAACAAAATTTATTCAAAAATACGGAAAAATTAAATCTCCCGCGGAATTTCTATTTCCAAGAAGACCGCGATCCAAAGCACACCGCTTCCATCGTGCACCATTGGATCATTTATAATACTTCTCATTCTCTAAATACACCACCTCAGAGTCCAGACATGAATCCTATCGAACATGTCTGGAACGAATTGGAAAAAAGGATTCGAAAACATCGTATAAAAAGCAAAGCAGACTCGAAGAATGTTCTTTTACAAGAATGGAATAAAATCGAGCCGGATTTTACAATAAAGTTAGTTGATTCAATGCCCAAACGATTAAAGGAACTTCTTAAAAGGAAAGGAGGGCCAACTAAATATTAATATTTAATTTCAAGTCAGTTTTAAACGTTTTTATTCGAGTGTGCCAATACTTTTGTCCACCCATAAAATGTTCCATAAATACATTTTTGTTATGGTTTCGTGAATCAATATATTTATATTATTATACTGTGTAATAAAACTAGAATAGATAATAAATGAATATGTCAAAAAAATTTTCCTTCAAATCAATTTGTTTAGTAGTTACAAGAACTTGTATCACAACAACCATGCTGTGCCAATACTTTTATTAATATTTAATTTCAAGTCAGTTTTAAATGTTTTTATTCGAGTGTGCCAATACTTTTGTCCACCCATAAAATGTTCCATAAATACATTTTTGTTATGGTTTCGTGAATCAATATATTTATATTATTGCTTCTACTGTGTAATAAAACTAGAATAGATAATAAATGAATATGTAAAAAAATTTTTCCTTCAAATCAATTTGTTTAGTAGTTATAAGAACTTGTACCACAACAACCATGCTGTGCCAATACTTTTGTCCAGCACTGTATGTCATCCCATAAGTTCATGCCATTTTTTACTCTTCTATTTAAAATTACATATCGGAAATCCTTTTAAATATTAAAAAAAAATGTTATCGCCCTTTTGTTCTACAACTTCTTCCCATTTCATTGATAAAGACATGATCCCATCACTAAAAAGTTCCTTTGGATTTTGATTAAAGTATCTTTCAAGATGATTTTTTATTATGTCAGTATTGACGTCTTGCTAGTTAAAAAATGTTGTAGAGAACGAAATAGATGGTAATCCAATGGGGCAATATCCAAAGAATAAGATAGATGCGTTAGAATATTTCAATCGAATTCGCTTAATCCTTTTGTATACCTTTTGTCACATGCGGCATGGCGTTATCGTGATAAAAGATGACATTATCCCGATTTGAATGTTTTTCGCGTTTCTCTGCTATATTTACCTTTAATTTTTCTAATTGTGCACAGTAAATTTCGGCATTAATTATCTGATTATTCGGTAATAACTAAAAAAATGAAACTCCGTGATAATCCCACCATACGGAAGGAAGAACCTTGCGAGGGTGTAAACACGGTTTTACAACTCGTGTGATGGTTCTCGTGCACAAGAATTTCGTTTTCTTTGGGGATTATTATTATGTAAAATCCACTTTTCATCCCCAGTTACGATGCGTTTCAAGAAAGGATCTTTTTTATTGCGTGCAAACAATTTTTACAGTGTTTCCTTTTCGGAACTCTACTTCGCGTTTCATTCACTATTTCACAAGGTGTAAAATGTAAAATATATATAATTCTTTGACTTCTTGCTCTCGAAAGTCTTCTTTTGACTAAACAGAGTCATGACACCTTTGTTATTCTACCCGTTTATCCATATATTTATAAAACGTGAGGCATGAAACATAAATAACACCGCGGCATGAACGTATGGGATGACCTAATATTAAACAGTATTTAAAGACAATAAATTGGTAATAAAATAAGTTCTAAGAAAATAAGTTTAAATTAAAAGACAATGGTCAAT
Organism: Eufriesea mexicana; assembly: GCF_001483705.2. Lineage (NCBI taxonomy): Eukaryota > Metazoa > Arthropoda > Insecta > Hymenoptera > Apidae > Eufriesea > Eufriesea mexicana. The sequence continues at coordinate 915 of NW_016908208.1, read as the reverse complement.
TTTTCAAAACAAGACGAAGTCAAGTTTACTGCTTGATGTTAAATAGATAGAGCTTCAAACAATGGACAATTCAAAGATATATCGGGGATCAACGGTGCCATTTTGGTATCAATCGGGGCTACTGTTAGATACAGTAATTTACGACCTCTCTGTATCGTCCGAACTGCTATCGCGTAACCATAGATGCGCCGATGGTACATCGCGTGCCCCAAAATATACCTCCAAAGCAACTTAACCAGTTAACTGCGGAATTTAGTTTTAAAAATCCCGTACGGAATGCGTAATTGAAATCGAATAATGACGAGTGTACACGTCAACGCAGGGCAAATGCTCCTATTGTAAATTTTACGAAAAAAGTGAAACAAAACGAAAAAGGATTACATTACATTCGATAAAAAGTTAACAATTCATTTGTTGGAAAAAGTACAGTTTCTTGCAACAAACCAGAAATTACAGAGAGCCTTCATAGGTCCCCCATCTTATTTACACTATTTCAATTGTTATCAGGGAATGTCCGATATACGCAATAAAGTACATAAAACAATTCGGGGAATAGCCGATGCACGGGGAAGATAATCAAATCGATTTATAGAAAGCAATACATTATACTGTGCATAACCGATATACCAAAGAGAATAATTAAATAATCAAACTTCCTTTTATAAGATATGGATCGCGTCCACAGGTCACTATTCGGCTCGAAGGACCAAAAAATGGATCGCGTCGTTTCGTGAATGAATTCTGTGGGGTTCAACGGATTGTACGGTCGTCTCGCGATCACGTAATGTTGCCCGTCAAATTAATATTCAGCAACTGTTTCAGTTTGCACGAGCAAAAAGAAGGTCGCAGCTAGAGTCGAACGATAGACTCTTGTACAACGCGAGAGGAATTAAACTCTTGATGATCTCGATAAGT
>NW_016908207.1:0-524 GCF_001483705.2 Eufriesea mexicana | reverse complement strand
GTGTATAGCACAAAAGTCAAACATATCCTGACCTAAGCTGTTCCAACCTAACCATCCCAAATGCAGTGTAACACATCACAACGTGACGAGACCATTATCGCTCGTCTTCCCAGAGCAAAGCAGAGCATATTTGATCACTAGAGGGAAGAAATCCACCGAATATATGACGCTAAAGTCGGGGCTATCGTACCCTAACCTAACCAAGCGTAGCAGAAACGTACGTAAACTATCTGAACCTAACACGCCGAGACCACTGTTGCTGTAATCCACAGAGCCAAGCAGAATATACTGGTGCACAGTGGACCGCGGAAATCCACCGCATTGCAGTGCATAGAGCAAAAGTGGAAGATGTAGTAAACAAACATGGCCTTACCTGAAGACTCCAATCGGAGTGTAACTCAACCCAACGTGCAGAGACCACTACTACCTGGCCTCCACAGAGCCAAGCAGAATGAAGTAGAGCACAGTAGAACACAGAGATCCGTATAATCGCAGTATATGTAAGAAAAGTCAAAGGTACACAA